>NC_056737.1:522266163-522443663 GCF_019279795.1 Protopterus annectens
AGAGGAAGCACATTGACTCCCCTGAGTCTGTCACATCAGATACTGACTTAGAGGATTCGGAAGGGTCCCCAAGATCCCCCTCTGAAGATGTCTCCTTTTCAGACATCCTTGAAATCCTTAAGCAGAGGGGGAACTGGAATACCCTAGCCCCTTCTGAGGATGAGTCAGTATTTCTGGACGCATTTGGTTCCCGACCCTCCGCCTCCACCTTTTGACCCACTTATGTCTGTGGTGGCTCGGAAGGCGTGGTCAGCTCCAGACACAGTGGAACCAACCCCCAGGAGACCTGCTAAATTTATAACTGCACCTCAGGACAAACAGTTTTTATCTAAGGGCGTACCTGTTGATGCCATGGTGGTAGCAGCAGCCACAAAGAAGGAGTTGGCAGAAACTTCATCTGTCCATCCTCCTAACAAGGAGTCTAGGACTATGGACAGATATGGGAAGCGAATGTTTGCCTCAGCGACCTTCTCTATGAAGTCTCTGAATTATTTGTGCCATTTCACCCGCCTTCAGAGGGATCTCCTTAAAGAGCTTGGAGATACCCTCCAAGATCCATCAGCTGTGGGGGCTCAAGCTAAGGTGGCCTCCCAGCTGGTGACTCTGAATTCAGTTGATAACTCCTCCATGAGGCTCATTTCTTATGCAGCCGATGGTGCGAGTAGAGCCGCAGGCACAGGCATCACCCTTAGGAGGCACGCATGGATGCGGCTATGTAATTTTGCGGAACCCTTCAGAGTGTCTTCCACGAATACCTCCTTTGATGGCTCCGCTCTCTTTGGACCACAGGTGAAGGACACATTAACCAGGTGTGAACAGGAAGGCAAGACTCTCTCTGCCGTGAAAGTCCATTTTTCCACTCCTTCCAGACCATACCCCAAGGGTCAAAAGAGTGGAAAAATGTGGTTCCGTAAATCCCAGGGAGCCTTGCCTGACACACGTGGTGAGTTCCCCTCCAGGGGCAGAGGAGGGAACAATAACAGATGCCGCCCTTGTGGCAGGGGAGGTCCGCAGAACCAGGGCAGCAGAGAATCCTTCTCTGAGAAGCCCTTTCAGCATCCCTGAAGGGTTGCCTGGCTGCCTGCCTCTGGAGGCAGTCGGGGGAAGACTTTTGCTGTACCCCAAAGCCTGGCAGAATCTAACTCAAGACAAGTGGGTACAGTCAATCATATCCGGAGGTTACAGAATTCCCTTTGCTCAACACCCGTTATCATCAAACAAGTCCCTTCCAGATGTTCCACCCAATCTAAGGGACCAAGCAGCCAAAGAAATTTCAAACCTGCTACACAAAAGGGTCATCCAGGAAGCCCCAGATCGGATCCAGAACTTACTCAAGGTTCTTTTTGGTACCAAAAAAGACAGAGGGGGACTGGAGACCCATTCTGGATCACAGCAGACTAAACAGGTCTGTACAAAGAACAAAGTTTCGGATGGTCATGCTACAGTCCATTGTACCCTTCCTGGGTCAGGACAATTGAGTGTGCTCTATAGATCTTCAGGATGCGTACTACCACATCAAAATGCACAGGCACTCCAGAAGATTCCTTCGCTTCCGGCTGGGAGCCAGTCATTATCAGTTCAGAACTCTGCCCTTCGGTCTCACCACAGCCCCCAGGGTGTTTACCAAATGCATGGCAGTGGTTACGGCTCACCTGAGACGTCAGGGATTCCAGGAGTTTCCATACTAGAAGACTGGCTCCTCACTGCTTCCACCAGGCATCACCTCCTGCAAGCCAGGGATTACACTATCAAAACATGCTCCAGGCTAGGTATCACAATAAATTTTGAAAAATCTGCATTGTTGCCGTGTCAGCATATCACTTATATAGGCGCAAATCTAAATACCAGGAACATGTTTGAGAACCTTCCACCAGACAGGGTTTCACTAATTCACCAACAAGTACAGATTTTATTAACATGCAAAATGATTCAAGTCAGGTTCGTCCTCCAAACACTGGGTTCCATGGCATCAGGAATTCTTCTTGTCCCCCGGCCCGCTTTCACATGAGAATCCTCCAGTGGCTTCTATTCACACAGTGGTCCTTCCAACAGCTTCCCATGTCTCACAAGATTATGATCACAGAAGTATGCAAGAAGCACCTCGCTTGGTGGATGGTCTCCCCATCAGTGGCCCGGGCAGACCATTTGTGCCATCCCCTCCAGTCGCCACAGTGCCCATGGATGCCTCCCTGATAGGGTGGGGGGCATTATCAGGGCAGGACAGTCCAAGACATCTGGCAACCTCACGAGTACCATTTGCATATAAATGTCTTGGAGATGAGAGCCGTGCTTTTAGCGTTGCAAGCCCTTCAGGACTGTCTCCCTCCCGGGACCTTTGCAATCCAAAAGGACAATATGTCAGTGGTGTGGTACATCAACAAGTAGGGTGGAACCAGATCCTATCCTCTATGTTGAGAAGCACACAGACTGTGGCAGTGGGCGATTTCTTCCCAACATTTTCTGATTGCAATGCACATCCCTGGGAGTTCCAACGTCACAGGCTCAGCAGAGCAATTCTCATGCCCCACGAGTGGTCTCTGAATCAGGTAATTCGGAACAAATCTTTCGCAAATGGGGTCAGCCTTGCTGCGACCTGTTTGCCACACCTTTCAACAGCAAGTGCAGCAATTTCTTCTCGCTTATTCCACTTCCTGGCCACTCCCCCAGAGACGCTCTAGTCCACGATTGGCCTCAGGGACTTCTTTATGCTTTTCCTCCGTTTCCCCTAATACCCAAACTCATACAGAGAGCAACTGCGTTGGGTTGCAAAATGATCTTCATTGCCCCTTACTGGCCTCGACAGATATGGTTCCCATTCCTGCATCATTATCTTCTCGAGCAGCCTTGGATTCTGGATCCTATTCCAGATCTACTGATTCATCAGTTGGGCAGACTGCATCAATCCCTTCAAACACTCCAGCTCATAGCTTGGTTGCTCCACTTCTGACCTTAGCCAGGCTTCCTAATATTTCCTCCTCTGTGTGGGAAATTATTATCTCATCGCACAAATCCACAACTAGGAAAACTTATGCTAGCAAGTGGAAACGTTTTTCTTGCTGGGCAGAGGCTAAGAATATAGATCTCTTTTCAGCTCCTGTCCATGAGATTCTGGAATTTTTAGCGGAACTCTTTCATTCGGGTTCCGCTTCTGCTACAATCAGGGTTCAGTTAGCTGCCATTTCGAATTTTCACATTGGGTTGTCTTCTAATAACATCATGTCTCATAAGCTGTGTAAAGCCTTCCTCAAAGGAGCTACTCTGCTTAGGCCCCCAGTGAGGGATCCCCTACCTCCGTGGGATCTAAACTTGGTGCTAGCTTCCCTAATCTTGCCACCTTTTGAACCTGCAGCATCTTGCTCCATTAAGTTTTATCCTGGAAGACACTCTGGTAGCCATTACTTCTGCCAGACGTGTTTCGGAGCTTCAAGCTCTATGTACTCGTCCCCCTTACTTAGTTTTCCATAACCAATCCTTCCTTCCTTCCTTCCTGAGGTCTGTACACAAAATAATTTGAATCAGTCCATAGACCTTCCTTTGTTCTTTCCTAATCACACCAATAACGCAGAATATAAATTGCACCAGTTGGATGTTCACAGACAGCTGCATTTTTATTTGCATGGACAAAGGATATCAGGATATCTGACCAACTCTTCATTTCCTATGCTGAGGGCAGACAGGGCCTTCCGGTCTCAAAGGTAACATTGTCTAAGTGGTTGTTTCACATTATTTCATTCATTTATCAGCTGAGAAACGAAAAATTATCTACCAAACCTAAAGGCCACTCTACTAGGGCACTGGCTACCTCGGTGGCCTTCCAGTCTAGGTTACCCATGGAATCTATCTGTGCAGCTGCTACGTGGGCTAACCCACATACCTTCTTTTCTCATTACAAATTAGACATTGCTTCCAGGAACAAGGCTAATTTTGGTTCCACTGTTCTGAAGAGTTTGTCCCATTGAGCCACCCAGGATAGTAGGTGCTAGGGACGCTGTCCCAACCAGCAAGAATGAAGGTGAGATAGACAACTTAACATAAAGAAGTTATGGACCTACCACAACGTTCCATGTTAGTTGTCTTCTTCTCGCCTTCTTTCTTGCGTGCCACCCGCCATCCCCCTATCCTAGTGGATCGAGAGGAGCTCTCTTATTCAGATTTCATTGGCTGGACCTAGTCTGGTTGTCCTTTCTGCTTAGATAGCTTCATAGTTAGGTCCAATGGGCTACTAGGGTAGAATTCTTCCTTAGTTATGTCTGGAATAGCTTTTTCTAATGAGATCTGGGTAGCTAACGCCAGGCATCATGGGATATGGGGTAGCCTCGAGCCAATAAACAGCTCTCGAGCTTTTGAAGATGGCCGAGTCTGAGCTGAGGATCGGCTCCGAACCCAACCAGCAAGAAAGAAGGCGGGAAGAAGACAACTAACATGGAACGTTATGTTAAGTACATAACTTCTTTTCTTTAAAAATGTTTTTGTATTTTATTTTATTTTAAATTGCTGATTGGGTAAGTGGGGCTGGTCCAAGGATGTTTTTCAGCTATGATCTGAGCCACGAGGTAGACGGTTAAGTATCCTGCATACACAAAGGCTTGTAATTAACTACTACACATTATAGAAATTTGCAGCACATTGTACTGCATAACAAAACAGTAAGATATACATTCAGAGGTATTTACAAAATATGATACAGTAACTTGGTCATCTGAAGAAGATGCAAGTTGTAAATTCATGGAGCTGTAAATCTACCTCCAGATGTGATTGATTTTCTCTAACGTAACTATGCAAATATTAGATAATTAAAAGACAAAATATAGTGTCTGCACAAATCATAATAAAAATTCTCTCCAATAAACTGATTTTGAAGCCAGAGCCAGATGTAAGAATATCTGAATTACGGACATGCTAGAAAAATGGGACAAAACTTCACCAGTAGTAAGAGAAGCTGTTCAAAATGTTAGCTTGTGTATTATCATTGACAAAACTGCAAACACAAGAAATGGGGCAAGACCAAGCAATATGCACATCTTATGGTGAAAATCTTGACTGTTTTTAAGGAAAAAGACAAAAATATCCATAGTTATTTAGATAAAAAATGCCAAACTTTGACAGCTCTAGTTAAAAAAAAGTTTGTGTTTACTTTCCACTCTAAACTGTTATGTCCTTAACAGAATCATGTTATTGTTTTGTTGAAGTGTGATCTGATGATGATGTCTTTTCTGTCCAACTCAGTGGATGGCTTATCAGATCCAATCTGACGCATTTTTCACACTCTTGGATCCAGGACTCAAGCTCTTCCCATACCCATAATTCTCTCTTGTCCTTATAATACCCCAGACCTTATTTGCTGCCTCTTTAGTTCAGATGTGATCCTGAGGTCTCGGTGCTCATATCTAAGTGGATGTTTTCATTATTTGTAATTTGCCTTTTGAAAATGTTTACCTTAGATATTTTTTTTATTGCTGTTATTTCCCTGGGTAGTTGTTTATAGCAATTAATTTAATCTTTTTAGAGGTTGTTTGGTGTTTCCTTTCCACCCTACTTTATATATTGGAAAAAAACGCACGTACCTTCTCTCTTAAATTATTTATATATTTTTTTTATAGTAGTGCTTTTGTGGTACAGTAGTTATCTTCTGTTTTATGGGATTCAGTATTAAACTTGCTGTGTTACTAAGCCCCCCCCCCAAGATTCATACATCTTGTATCTGTTGTTTTGTGGTAGACCATTTAGATATGGAATACCAATCCTGTGCTTCCTTTGGAGCCAGCGCTCTAAATGATAGAAAGATTAAATTAGTCCTTAAATGTCTCCTCCTTGAAGAAGCTGAAAAGTTTGGGCAGCTGCTTCCCCTTCCTGCAAAGAAGCCAGACAAGTCTTAAGACCTCTAAATATAAAAGTGAGGAAAGAGCGACAGAAAAGTAAGGGAAAGACAAAAGAGGAATAGTAGTAGAAAACTCAAGAGATCCCTGAGCCCCTCTGGTCCAGCTTCAAAGACTCCAAGGCACTCTGATCCAGTTACAGGACAGAAACAGCTTTCAATCTGATCTCCATCTCTGCCATGTCAATTTAGCTGGAACCAGCCAGTCCTTGGCTCCACTCTCCTGTCCTTCAAGACAAGTTAATCCCCTGGTGATGTTTTAACTAATCGTATGTATATTGAATAACTGTATTTGTTGTGGGAAACAGACACCAGAAGCAGTTTTATAGTGTGTGTTGCTCTGAAACTTGGCGTTTGAGCGAACGCCGTTGGAGTAGACTGTACCTGGGGAATTGTTTAGTTTTTCGAAGCCCCATATTTTATGCGGGTTTCAGAGCGTTGAATAACTAGTGTTTGTGGAAATGCCGGGGTTTCGCTTCCCGTACCATACTTTTGTGTAGCTTTTGTTCAAGGCAGTTGAGGAACCGGCAGACCGCGCCTTGGACTTTCGAAGGCAACGCATTAAGTGAGAGGGGTTAGATTTTGCCATGGTTTCTAGAGGGCCCTGGGCTGAGTTGGCTTTGCTGTTCTCAGGAGCCTGGCCAGGTAAGCGTGGCCTCTCCTTCTGGCTCTAGGGTGCTGTAACCGAGGGAGGTTAGAAGGAGGCCTTCTGTTCCTGTCTGCTCCAGGAGGTTGTTTGAGGAGTAGAAACATATGCAGGCTCTCTCTTTACATTTACAGGATGCAGATTCAGGTTCTAGGCCAGGCTGAGATAAGAATGGTGGCAGATTTGATTCCTAGTCTGAGAAGTTTTGAGAAGTGCCCAGGGTCAAGCTGAGGTTTTGGAGGCTGCCCAAGGAGTTTGGCCAGTGTGGCCTCCTGATCTGAGGTTCTGTGCCTTAAGAGCTTCTCCACCTAGTTGGCAGAGGAGACAGAGACTGTTCTTTCCTCACCTATGGATTCTTGATAAGAAGCCTCCTCTACTTTCCAGTGGGAAGCATTTTGGAAACAGGTTTTTTTACCCCAGCATAGGCCCTTAAGACTCTTAAGGAGTTGCAATGTTAGGGAATTCTGTGATGACCCACCCTTCAGCTTCTCCAATGTGCCTCTAGATGTTGTTAAGAGCTGTGGGTCTCAGAGGATTCATTTTAAAAGGGAAATTGAAGATTACTTCCCTCCACCCAAGGCTCTGGAAGACATTTTTCTGTTTCTCCAGGCCCTTAGCTAAGTTAACTTGAATGAGTCCTATGTTTTGTGTTCCCTTCCTCGAACAAGGCCACCTTTGCTGGATGGATGGGGAAGGTTTTATAGGTACTATAGGGTGCCTTTAATCCTGCTTTCATTAGAATGTTGAATGGCAGCATTAGAAACTATGTTTCTAGCCCTAAAGGTGTTAAGGCCTCTGTTCTTAAATGCTAATCTCCTCTGAAGGTATTGCACGGCTTTGAGAGCTGGAAAGAGAAAGTCAATATAGGTCCACTTTCAAGCATGTTGCTTTTGAATTGTGGTTTAAATGCTGTGTTTGACCAGAATTATTGTTGCTCACAATTGACTGACTGTGTGCTGGCTCATGGAAGGTATTGGAGTGGAAGGGTTGCTGGATTTGCCCACTTTGGCCACCGTGCGGGTAATTCTTCATGCAATGTTGTTTCTTTGATGCTGTGAGCAGTTCAAAAAGAAGGTGGCTGCCAATGGGAGAATTATTCCTGTTTTGTTAATTGGGTTGAGGGTGCAATTTAGCCAGGTTATGTTACATTGGTTTAGCACCGAGGGTTGGACAAGTCGGATGTATATTTGTCCCGCTGCTTGTGGTAGAAGTTTTAAATGTAGGGGCACGCCTCTAAGGGGTTGTAGACTAGGCTAGGGCAGGCGTGCCTCCAAAGGGACTTGGATGGCAGGCTCACTTAAGGGTTGGTTTGGACTGTTTAAGTGCAGTTTCCTCAGTCTAGACAAAATTCTCTGGGGGCAGAGAAGCAAAGGATTTAGGCCTAGAACACCTTGTTCTGAAGATTGACTTACTCCAAGGCAGTTGGGTGGTGGATATCATTCACCCAATGACCTCAAAGTTTATTTCCATACCTTGCCATTTCAATTTTAGCCTAGCGTTCCTCCTCTCCTAAGGAAAGAGGCTCACAAGCAAATTTCTCTGTTAGCTGGTGTTGGGGGGCCTTCACCACTAGAGTCACAGGTTTTAAATTCACAGCCTGTCTCTTCGCCTGTTCCTGTAGTACCAAGTCCACACAGCGAAAGAGCTCCACAGTTGGATTTATCCTTTCTCCAAATAGGGGGATTTCATTATCAATCTGCACCAGGCTTGACAGCATTTTTTTACCTCTGCTGGGCAAGAATCACTGGATGGTAACTTTAGATCTCAAGGATTTCATTCCTCCATACTGCGCCTATCTGGACATGCCAAATCTATGCGTTTTTTTACAGCAAAATTCTCATTATCAGTTCTCTGCATTGCCCTTTGGCTTATCTCAAGGAAGCTTACCTTCATGTGCCTAGCCTACTGTTGCAGAAAGATCTGCCAGGAGTGAAAAACCACATTAGTTCTCTCTGCATTGCTCCTTTCTGCCTATCTATCGTCAGGAAGACTACAGCATTTTCTGGCTCCAGTGATAGCTACTAGGCAAAATGGAATTTCTGTGATTCTAATTCAGACTTCGCTATGCCCTGTTCAAGACAAAAGAATTCTGGGTACAGCATTTGGTATAGTGTCCAGATGGTGCTTTCTAACCTAGGTGTTTCTCAGAACAAATAAAGTCCAGTCTCCACACCATTCCTCAAGACATAAAGCTACTGTGTGAGATCGACTACAGAGCTCCAGATGCAATTCTAGTTTTGTATTCTCGGACAACAAATTGGCCCTTCCAGTTCATTCCATCAATACAGTCTTCAGTCCGGCTTAATGCAACACAGGTATCTCAAAGTTTGGGTTCTTGGACACTGTATTTCTTTGACACAACAAAATAAACTGATTATGAATTTGGAGCAGTCAGAATGTAAGCAAAAACAGGAACACTTGTGACAGGATTTGACACTGTCATTCAAAATTTTTGAAGTCAAAATGTCGTCTGCAGGGAAGCTCAGCAAACAGGAGAGAACAAGGACTAACTAGACCAGGCCAGACAAGAGTCAGATGCATCTAGACATCAACATATAGTTGGCTTGCTTGAAGTAATGTTTGCAAAGTGGATTGTAGACACAAGGTTTCAGGAGTTGTGGCAGGTGTTATCTGAACAAGACAGAACAAGTTGTGTTAGGTTGTAAACAAAACAAGGGAGTGGCTTTCTCCAGGCTATGCAGCATAGCAACAGAGACAACACAAGGAGACTGTGGACATTCAACAACTTGGGGGGAACTCTTTTCTTTATCCTCTCATGCAGGTGCAGATGACCTGGGAGACTGCGCCAGAGCAGACATGGATCCCAGGCAGCCGATGGATCTTCGTATAACGAGATGTGACAGTGTATGGGGAACTCAGACACGAAACATTGCTTCTCCACAAAACCACCATCTGCCAACATTCCATGGGAAACAAAGTGTCACACATCTGTTCGCCCTCTTTCTGCTTGTTGGCTTGGAAGTTGGAGTTTCATTTTCAACCATCTTTCAGTGTCTGCCTGGATGCTCTTTTCTTCATCTGGAAAACTTCAAGAGTAAAGCCTTTCCACCCAAGCGAAGCTCAAAAGGTTTATTAAAGGTAAACTGTTACGCTTATGATAAGCCTAAGAAACCTTTACCTACCTGGCCACTCCCTTTATCTTCACCTGGAGTCTGGTAACAGTGCTCCATGTCACCTTACCCATATAACCACCTGGTCTATCTCTCTTTTTTGAAACACAGTCCTAATCTCAAACTTCACCAACTTTCTTTTAGCTCATATTCCTCTTGTTATTTTAAACACAAGGTTAGTAAGCCCTTCAAAGTTTTAAATAAAATTAGAGAAGGAGAAGACCTATGGCTTTTGAAAGCTTTGAGCGGCATCAAAGAAGAGATTTTTTTTTGAGTGTAAATAAGAGTTTGGAGATTTTGAGCTGAATCTTTGAGTGTGGGAAATCAATATCTTATTATTCCATTGGACAAAGGTTTGTCCCCATTGAGCATTATCCTTTGTGCTTTTCAGCCCTCAGCTGGCTAAGATTGCCAGACCCCACCATTGTTTTATCAATGTAACTCCAGTTTCAAATTTTTGTGTGAAAAAACTACTGAGAGCTTGTACTCCGGCTTGGACTACATTTTGTGTTGGAAAAACTACTTAACCTGAAGAGCGCTTTTTGGTTGGCTAATTTACTTGCTGCCCATGGTCTGCAAGTTTTTGGCCCTGGGCATTACTTCCCAAGAAGGGTAGTTAAGGCAGAGGTATGCGGCATTAGAGTGATTTCCTTTATCCATAAGGATAGGCATCATGTGCTGCTTTTTAAACCAAACTTCATTTTTGTACTTTTTCAGTTAGGCTCCCAACCTAAGGATAAATTAATGCACTTTTTATGTGTTTGCAGTAGGTTCAGGGAATATTTTTTGCACTATTTATTAAGGATTAGGCAGTCCGTCTCAGCTAAGTTGGGTTTCTTTTTTTTCAGCTTTGGCAAAAGTGTGGCTTTTTTCTTTGTTTGAAAGTTCTCTTGGGTTTTGTTTTATTTTAAACTATTTTAAGTGGATTGGCTTTTTGTAGGATATTTTGTTATTCCCATCATGGCAAGCTACTTAGCTGGGGATTTTCCCCTCATCTCAATTATTCCTACCGCCATGGAGGGCAGCATTTTAAGGGGTAGTGCATACTTTCTCTAAGCAGGCTAACCTTTGCCCAGCATATTTCTCATCTAGGGGTTTGCTTCCTTCATCTTCAGCTATTTTGCAGCCTGCCAAGCAGCCTTTTGATTGACAGCCCTTTTGCCTTATGCTTCCTTGTTCTTCCATTTGGTTGCTTTGGACTCCCACCAATGGTAGAACTTGACGCAATGTTTTGTGTCTACCATATACGTGGATGTTAGATGAGCAAATGAAGATTAGCGAGTCCACACATCCCCTCCTTCCCTCTGTGTTCCAGGGTCTGTGTGTTTAGGGTGGGGTATTGTAGGCTTGTATATATTCTTTATATATTGTATATATATATGTTTTTTGGGGTTTTGTTTTGGGCCTTTTTGGTTTGGGCCTTTAGTTTTTCTGGGGCAAGACATCTGGGGGAAAAAAAGGCTGATATCATGGGGGTCATGCGCTTAGTGTCCTGACATCCGCGTACTCGTAGCTATCAAGCGGCGTCCAGCCATATACCATATACTTTTCGGCCGATTGGCCGCTGGGGACACCCCAATGGTTAGGACTGCAGCACTAATAGATCCTGATATCTACATCATCATGGTAGGTAGGTACAAACTTTTCTTTGACCACCCCTTGGCAGCATCTTCATTCAGGTCTCTCTGATTCTTGGTAAGTCATTCATAAGTTGGTGCCATTTGGATGATGCAGAAATTTCTTAGGACAGAAATTCAGATGGGGGTCCTCCCAGCACTTCCCACTCTAGGTCAGGTCCCAGCAACACCCTTATTAATTTCCCCCTCTCTGGTCCGTCCCTTCGATCCTGTGTCTGCAGCTTTGAGTGATGCCAATGATAGATCCTTTTTGGAGCCAAGAGGTTGGTTGTCTTTGACTTTCTCTTTCAGCTCCAACAGTGTTGGATCGCAAAGGGTCTCAGAGCTGAGAGTTCATTGCTGAGGTATGGCGGGTTGGGGTCAACTTGTGGATTTTCTGAGCTGTCTGCCCTTTAGAGCTGATCTGTCCAGGACCAAAGTATCTATGTCTACATCGGAGCTGAGCCTGATTGTGGCCAAGGGCATCCCTTCTTTCGGGTCTTCAAATCCTAAGGAGTCTTGTTCAACACTGGTCTCAAGCTTTGTTTTTTGAATCATTTGAGAGGGTTTTCTCCAGGTCAAGAGAGAAGGTCTCTTGCTTACACTGTGTACAGACGTGACCTCCTTTGGATCCTGTTGCTCTTCCTCTTCCTCATCCTGTCAGACAGGAACATATAACCTCAGAAACCTTGAGGGGGTTCAGTTGGCAAGTTTCCCCTCTGGAAATGGAATTGCAAGAGGAGGCATCTAGACTCCTCTCAGGAGTCCTTTACTCAAGATGCCGACTTTGAGTAAGGGGAGGAGTCCCCAAGATCCCCTCTAGAAGGTATCTCTTTCTGAGACATTCTTGAATTGATGAAACAAAGACTGAGTTGATCTGCCAAAGCCCTTTCCCAAGAGGAATTGGTATTCCTCTGCTTTCGGGGCTGACTCATGTACCTCCTGGGTGTTCCCACATGCTGACAAGCTTATTGATTTGGACTCCCAGCGGGCTTGGAAAGATCCTGACATGGTGGAGCCAATACCCAGAAAACCTGATCAGTTTCTTTCATCTCCCAGGAATATGCTGCGTTGGAGCAAGATTCTCTCTGTGGTGGTTGCAGCAGCCACTAAGGAGGAGCTTTCAGAGATCACCTCTGTCTACCCCCCGTAAAAGGGAGGCCAGAGCACTGGACAGATTTGGAAAGAAGACTTGCACTTTAGTGCATGAAAAGCAAACATTGCTTAACTACCTAACCTATATGGCTCTTTTCCTGTGCGCCTTGACTAACGAGCTCTTTAATTCCGTCTTGGGTAATTTGCCTGCCAATATGCAGAAAACTGTAGAATCACAGCTATCCACCCTTCAGTTGATGTCCAATTTGTTCCTGCAACTGCTCTCCAACACGGCTGATGGCATGTTGAGAACAGCAGGCACTGACATTGCTGTTCGCTAGCATGCTTGGATGTGTCTTTGCAATTGTGCAGAGAGCTTCAACATGTCCTTTGTTAATGCTTCCTTTGATGGTTCAACACTCTTTGGACCAAAGGTCAAAGATGCTCACCATAAGTAAGCAGGAGGGCAAAGCTCTACACACCATAGGCATATACTTTTCCTCTTCCCAAAGGACATTTTCCTAGAACCAGAAGGTGGAAAGAAATTATGGTTTCATAAGTCCCAGAATTTTCCCAAGACTGTTTAGTGACAGACCCCATCCCAGGCAGAGGGGGGAAATGACTTTCAACGGATGTTGCCCCAGGGCAGATGTGGACTGCCAAATATAGGGTTTTGAAGCACTTTACTGAGAAACTCTTTCAGTGCTCCTGAACATTTGCTTGACTACTGCACTCTGGAAGTATTTCTCTGCATCCCCATGTCTGGCTAGCCATCACACAAGATTGTTGGGTGCAGAAGATAATCACTAGAGGCTACATTATTTCTTTTGCTTTCCTTAACAAACAAAAAGATAATTCCCAACATTCCACCCAGTCAGAGGAAATTAACAGAAGCAGAAGTGTCAAAGTTGCCAGAAAAACGAGTCATCCATGAGGTTCCACCAAACCAGCAAGAATACACAGAGTCTATTCAAGATTCTTTTTGGTTCCAAAAAAGACCTGGGACTTCAGGCCCATTTTGGATCTAGTCATTTGAATCAGGTTCTGAAACAAAGTACCGGATGATCACCATTAAGTACATTATGCCTCTTCTGAGGAAGATGATTGGATGTGTTTGATAGACTTTCAGGTTGCTTACTGCCACATCAAGATAGTGAGGCAGTCCAGAAAGTTCCTTCACTTTTGGCTGGGAGCCATTCACTTCCAGTTCATAGCACTGCTCTTTTATCTCACCACCACCCCCAGGTTATTCACCAAGTACATGGGAGTGGTGGCAGCATATCTAAGGCTGCAAGGATTCCATGTGGTACCCCACCTAAATGACAGTCTCCTCATCATATCCACCATAGATCTGCTTAATCAATGCAGGGACTTCTTACTGCACTTCTCTCTTCACTTAGGTATTACTATAAACCTAAAGAAAGGTCAACTGACACCAACGCAGGCAGTCAAATTCATAGGGTGCTGCATGGATGCAACATCCCAAATTGCTAAGGTTCCAGTTTTGAGAGTTGTTTCTCTCCATCACCAAGCTTCCGAAGTCCTATCTTCAAGTGCCCCAGCAAGACTAATCCTTCGTTTACTAGGATCAGTAGTTGTTTTCATTAGATTGGTTTCTCAGGCAAGAGTTTACGTGAGAGTATTGCAGTGGACCCTGTAGTTCTTCAAGTGTTGCAGTACTTTCATGACTACATCCCTAAATAGTGTGATATCCATCCAGGTGGACAGCATGGCAGTGGCCTGGTATATCAATAGGCAAAGTGGAACTTCTTCATACCTATTATGTTGGGAAGCCGTGAGGGTGTGGCAATGGGTTATGGCTTCTCATCACTTTCTGGTGGACAAGTTGAGTAGGTCTGTTCTTCTGCCTCATGAGTGGTCCCTCAACCAGTGTGTGGCAGCTATGATTTTCGGTCACTGGGGCCTGCCATGCTGTAACTTCTTCCCATCCTACCTGACCACCAAGTGCAGTAGCTATTTTGCCCTGATCCCCCAAGAGGGACAGCCACCAAAGGATGCTGTAGTCTACAATTGCCCCCCAGGACTTCTTTACACATTTCTGCCTTTTCCCTTTATGACTAAGTTTCTGCAGAAAGTTATGTGATGCAAGACAACAGTGATTATCATTGCCCCCTTCTGGCCCTAGCAGGTCTTTTTTCCCTTCCTCAAGTCTCATCTGAAACACCCTCCCTGGGTGACTGTTCTGCTTCTAGACCTCTTATATCACCTGTCCAGCCTGACTCACTGAGACTTAAAGCCCTGAAACTAACCACGTGGTTCTTGCTGTTCTTATGCTGGCCAGAGATGCCAGGCTTTCCTTATTCACATTTCATCTTTGTCACAGACTTGGAACAGAAGAAAGGTTACAAAAGTAAGTGGAAAAGATGTTCTGTTTGGGCTTCCTCCAAAGGCTTGATCCTTTCTCAACACCCTTACTATCTGTTCTGGATGATGTGGCAGGGTTATTCCAGGAAAGTGTTTAGTTTTTGGACAGTTGAGGTTCAGCAAGCAACGCAAGCAGTTTCTACATTGGAGAAAACCAGAACTCCATTGCTTCTTTGAAACCTGTCCAAGGCTTTTTAAAATTGTAATTTCTTCTTAGACCCCCCTATCAGAGATCCAGTTCCTCCTTGGGATATTACCTTGTTGCTTCAAGACCTAACCCGACCCCTCAGCCCTTTGAACCAGCAGCATCAATAGAACTGAAAATTCTGTCTTGGAAATCCATTTTCCTAGTGGCCATCTCATCACTAGGAAAATTTGAGTTACAAGCCTTATCTTGCAAACCTCCTTACTTGATTTTTCATAAGGACAAAATATCTTTGTATCAATCCATATTTTCTCTCAAAAGTGGCCTCAGAAGCTGCTTTTTACGAGACTTTTAGTCTACCAGTTTTCTTTCTAAATTTTCCTAATAAAGAGGAGTACATCCTGGATTTGTTGAATATTCATTGTCTGTTAAGATTCTATATGCATTGTACCAAAGACATTAGGCAGACGGATCAATTTTTCTTTTCTTCTCAAAGACCAAATTGGGACAAGGCATTTCTAAACTGTCACACTGTCCATGTGGGTATCTGATTGTATTGCTTTTGTGTATAAAGAAAAAAGATTTTATCTCACATCAAGGGCCCATTCAGCCAGAGCAGTGGCAGCTTTCCCTGCTTACTTTGCTAGAGTAACAGTTGATGAGATTTGTGCTACAACTACCTGGTCTACTATTCACAACTTTGTCTCACATTGTAAGCTGGACATACAGTTTAGCTCTTGTGCATCCTTCGGCTGCACCATTCTTCAGACAGAATATCCTTCCATGAGACCACTCTGGTTTGTTAGTAGCTGGAAAGTCTGTCTCATCCTTTGAGTCTGAAAAGGCAATATCAGATACAAAAGTTATGTACTTAACATAGTAATAGATCTATATTGTCTTCTGTCTAGCTCAACCTTCACTCCCTCCCTCCCTGTTATTTAAGCTGACATCTAGTGGCTCACAACTGATAGAATGAGACCTGTCCAAGGCCTCGTTATGCATGCAGCCTTGATCTGACTTTTCACCCTTTTCATTATTGATTTGCTATTCAAATTTTTTTTGTCTCTTTTGGATAAGGTATTCGGTACAAGTGGGTAAACTCAGTCTGAGGCATTACAGATACGGGAGGGAATTATGGGTAGGGGAAGAGTCTGAGCCCTGGAGCCAAGAGCTTGAAAAAGGCACCACGGTCAGATCTGATTGGATCCAGTAACCCATCCATTGAGCTGGATGGAAGAAGACTGCATGAATCTGTGGTATGGTAAGTGCATAACTTTAGTTTAGACTGGCCATAGGACACTTTTCAGCCACAACACGGACCAAGATTCCAAAACAAGATACATGCATCAAAAACATAAATTATGAAATATATTTAAGTAACAGTGGATATGCAGTAAGTTGATTTTACATCAATGTTCTTTCTGTATTTAATGCATTAAGTATAAAACTTAATATTTAGTGTTAAAGATTTACACCGGTCAAATTCCAAATATAATGCAGAGTGTTACACTCAGAAGAGTTTGTTTGCGATACCATAGGCATGAGTTCATTGAAGAGTCAGAAAATTAGAGACTTTAAGGCAACTATAGCCAGTTTTTAGGTCCTTCTGGTAGACTGTATACCCGGATTCCACTGTGGAAGAGGAGGTAGATTTAGAAATATAACTCAAATTAGTTAAGAAATGTTTGAAGTATAATTTCATTTGGGAGACTGACATTTCTTCCACAGATAAGTAGTCATAAGTAGTGAACCATACTTTGATATGTTGAAGGCCCCTTTTTGAAATACTGGTGGTACGTGCATATAATTATCAAACATGAATATAATTATAAAGAAATGAATTATAGAGGAAATGCAAAAATATCATTTTCTGTTTGCCACAGAGTTCTATACAAATTACACATCTTCATGGAACATACTATAATAATTCTGCATACTGGTTTAAAAGGTCTGGTGTTAAATTTACTATATATTAAATATAGTATTGTCAATTTTGATATTATTAAAACAGGACTTGCACTGGTTTATTGTGGCTAGGATTGGATGGAAATATCTATGTAGTAGAGTCTGGCTGTGCACCATATATGAATTATTGTAGTCCTTTTTTTGAAGTGTGTTACAAAGTATGTGGTAGAATTAGGAGATTTCTCCATCTTTGTTGGCAGGAAGTGAAAATGTATTTTTCTAGTCAGTCAGTTTCACAGCTTAGTTGCTTTAAATCCAGTATTAAAGTGTCAGTGTGCTCTATGAAGATGTTCTGGATAGCAAATTGGCTCTGAAATAGAACCTATGAATGGAGAGGAAATTGGCACTCATACAGAACATGCAAATTAGGCAGTGTGCTCTACCTTCTCTAAAAGATCTTTCAATAGCAGTGTACAAAACGCATAAAGATCACCGGCTAAAAGGTATCACAGCAAAATAATTTTATTGTATATACCACAAGCTTTCGCACCAGTGCACTTTTTCAATTGTAATAGAATATAAGCAGAACAAATTGAAACAGACATCTATAAAATGTAAAAACTTTACATCAGCTGACATTCACTATCCATTAACCTTAATGAGGCAATTAGATAGTTTAGTATGCACTTCTCTTTAAAATATAATGTATAAATTAGAAAAGCTTTTATTTTTATAATTTATATAATGCATTTTTAAACATCAGGGTTCTTGATTTTAAGAACAGGTTTTAGGTTTCATACCATATTCAGACCAGGTGGATGGTCTTTTCAAAGAGTACATGTCGATAGTGTATGTAAGTTAAAATCTGTTCTTAAATCTATAATGCTGAGGAAATAATGTGTATTTTAAAAATACACATATTTTCTAAAAAAAAAAAAAAGTTATATATGTGTGTGTGTGTGTGTGTGTGTGTGTGTGTGTGTGTGTGTATATATATATATATATATATATATATATATATATACACACACACACACACACACTGCATTTTTAAGAAGTACACATTTAAGCATTCATTTAATTGCTTCATGAAGTTTATTGGATGGTGAATGTCAGCTGGTGCAAAGTGTTTGCATTTTATAGATGCTGTGTTTTTGTTCTGCTCTTATTCTCTACACTTGAAAAAGCACGCTGGTGTGTGGTGTATACAGTAGTTATTTTTATTGTGGTACCTTTGAGTCTGAGAGTTTTTTTTTTTTGGACCTTACATTGGGTACAGGTTTTACCTATTTGAACTGCCCTTTTGTTTTGTTTTCTATTGTACCAGTGGTGTACCATAGGGTTTAGTTCTTGGGCTAATCATCTTTTGGCTCTTTGGCATTTACTTCTCAAGATATCAAAGCTACTGTTAATGTTTTATAGCTGACCAAGTTTGCAGATGACTGCAAACATGATAATTGGTATGGTAGATGGTTTCTTTAGCATTTTCATGTTTATGACCAGACATTATATAAAATTGATATTGTGTAGCTAGTTGAGAACATAAGTCCTTGTAGCATGATGTGAATGGTCAGTTCTTGTACAAGATAAATTGGAGTAAAAAAACCCCATCATACTAATTACATTGTTAACTGAACCATTCAGTCCTGGGTCCTCTCCTCTTTGGCATCTACTTCTCTGAAATCCAGGCCAACATGAAGGGACTCTGGCTCACAAAGTTCGTAGACGATTGCAAGTTGGGAGCTGTTATTAACTCCCCAAGTGATGTTGACATCCTACAGAAAGGCCTCACTGAGACCAATGACTGGTGTCAGAACCATGGCCTTAAGCTCAATGCCAAAAATGTGTTGTCATCTCTGTTGGGAAAAACCCGGTTCCCATGAATTGCCACATCGATGGTAGTCCACTGAACACAGAAGACATTATAAGATGTCTGAGAACACAGGTTGACAGCAACCTCTCTTCTGAACACCACATTGCCACTGTGGTCAGAAAGTCCTTCTATGTGGCACATCTCATTACTAAGGGTTTTGCATCCAGGAAGAAAGAGGTCATTGTCTCCCTTTACTCTTCCCTCATTAGGCCAATCAAGTACAATGTCCCATTTGGCATGTACCTCACTAGACACCTCCAACAAATGGAAAGGCCGCAAAAGTACCTCACAAAGAGGATCCTAGGCCTTAAACACTTGTCCTATATGGACAGACTCAAAAAACTCCAAGTATTCTCTGTTTCATATCACCTACTTAGAGGAGATCCCTGCTTGACTTACAAAGCCATGTCTGACCCAGCTCTGTTAGAAATGCTACCTCTAAAGAAATCCCAATCCCTCTGCACCACACGCTTCAGAGACCTCACCCTCATTACCACAATCAACAGAAAGTGCTGGAGGGACAGGTTCATAACCCAGAGACTGCACATGCTATGGAATAGACTTCCCATACATGTCAAACAGAGCACTTCACTGGTCCTCTTCAAAAGAAATCTTGAGTGGATGGGAAATAGAAAATTCACCCCGGGGATCACTCCAGTGGCTTTGCTTGACAGAGGGACTGGGAACTAAAGTCGGATGGCACGATGCCAGGTTAATCCTATGAGCTAAGCTTGTAAAGGCTCCAGGGCCATTAGCCTAGTACACACCTATGAACCTGTGGTGAAAGGAAAAAGTTTGAAAAAAAACTGCTGCAGCGCTAGCAATGATTTCATATTTGTGATTGAAGTGCAGCCTTATCCATTGGAAACTTTGACAGCTGTCCCAAGATACTATTTAGGGTCAGGTCTTTTTTTTATTTATATATGTAATATATATAATTTTTGTGTGTGTGTGTGTGTGTGTGTGTGTGCGCGCATATATATGTATGTATATATATATATATATATATATATATATATATATGTATGTGTATATGTATATATATATATATATATATATATATATATATGATTTTATTACATTGTTTTAATGTATATTATTTTCTTCTTTTCTCTCTCTCTTCCTATTTTTTTCTCCATTCATCTGGAAATACTTGCATTTTTTCCTTCTCTAAACTGCATTGTATAGAGGGAAATCCTTGGGCATCCTTGCCAAGATGTCCTTCAAGGATGCATCTGCAGTCCTTACAAATGGGTTGTCCTGTCGTCAGGCAGCCCTTCGGTCGGCCGGATTCCAAAGTCTGGGTCTGGCCTCGGCTGGTGTCGCACTTCACCCGACGTCATAGCTGCAGTTCTTCGGGTATAAAGGCATCAGCCGACGCCATTTTCCCCAGTCTTTCTTGCCGCGTGGCGCCCGAAGCAGAAGCTGTTCGCAAGTGCCGGTCGGTCAGATCCAGAGATTTCTACTACTTCGAAGACTTCTAAAAAGCTAAGTACCCCGTTGGGGACTCTTTCTTGCCTCAGCCGATGTCAGAAAAAGTGAATAACTGTTTAACTTGTGGGAAACAAATACCTCATAAAGATTTCCACTTTTACTGCTTACCTTGTTTAGGCCCAGACCACGACGTAGCAGCTTGTTTAGCCTGTGCTTCTTTCAACCGACGAACGCTTAGACGTCAGTCGGAGTTTGCTGAACAGTTTTTCGCTCAGATTTTGCATAATGCCGCCGGATCCTCCGACTACTCAAATTGTTAAGAACGCAAAGAAAAGGACCGACATCGCGGTCCGCGTTTCGCCGAAACCACGGTTAAACAAACATGAGTGTCTCGGTTTCGGCGAAACCGAGCAAGCAGTTCAATCTTCAGCCGAATCCATGACTACTACGAGGCCCCCACTACCCTAGTTGAATCGGCCTCTGAAGTTTTACCTACTACTGTGGTCTCTCAAGACTTATCGGACACCATCCCTTTGGATGTTTCTACCCCAGCACGTGGTGCTGCTAGGCCTCCTGCAGCCATGTCTATAAAGGCCTTCGCCAGGGCTAAAGCAGCCAAAACTTCTAAATCTGTGCCTGTTAAGCCCCCCCCCTCACAGGCCCAGTTCCAGTTCCCAAATGCTTACTCTGGCAGAGGATCTCATCTCCTTAATAAGGGGATCCCAATCTCACCCAGACAGGGCCTCTCAACCTCCAGAAAAGAGAGAGCAGAGCCCCCTGAGCCAGTGTCCTCAGATGACTCTTCTGATGATACAGACAATACAGACCATCCAGAGGCTCCTTTTTCTACTTATGAAGATTCTGATGCTGAAGAATCGATTCCTTCTGCTTCTCCACCAGAGGAATTTTCTTTTGGGGAAACTTTACACGCCATGAGAGAGCAATTCCAATGGCAGGGACAAGATTTCTCAGATTCAAGGAAAAGGCTTAGGACCTTTTTACACTTACCGCAACATAGGCCCTTAGCTATGCCTCCAGTTCTTCCTGTTGTGGATGATGCATTTAATGATGCTTGCACTGCTCCTGATACTTTACCTCCAGCCCCTGCTAAGTCCGATAGGTTCTACAGGGTCCCGGACACTCATCACCATTTATACAAGGCTCCTTTCGCAGATCCAGAGACTATCTCCCAGGGGCCTAAGGCAGTAGCTACAACCTCAGCTAAAAACCCTCTCCCTTCTGAAAGGGAATCCAGGTCCTTAGAGAGATGGGGTAAAAAAGTATACACCTCTGCTACTCTCTCAGCTAGAGCATTGAACTGTCAGTTTCATATGATTCAATACCAAGAGTTTATGCTTGATCAGTTAACTAAGAAACTGTCCTCGGATGATTCTTTAGATAAGAAATATGTTCTAGAAATGGTGAATAACATTCAGCAGGTTAGTAACCATTCCTTAAAATGTGGCTATGATGCACTGGAGGCTTCATTTAGATCAGCCATGACTGGCACAGTTATAAGAAGGCATGCATGGTTGAAAGAACAGGTCTTGCGGATCATGTTAAAAGCAAAGCTATTAGATGCTCCTATGGATAAGGTCAGTTTATTTGGTTCTCCTGCCCAACAGGTACTGAAGAAAATGGAAGAGAAGGCAAAATCTGTACAAACAGTAAAAGATTTCTTACAGGTTCAGCCTCCAAGGTTTAGCAGGAACTGGCCTTCCAAAATTGGTCCTTTCCAGACTCCTCTAAAACTCAGAGCGGCAGCACTAGGCGTTCGACGCAGAACTCAAACCAGAGGCGGTGCCTACAGGGACGCCAGTGGCAAGGTAACAACCAACGAGGCACAGACACAACCACTACCACTGCAACAGGACAATCACAGTGACTTGGCTTTGACACCGCCTACCAGGGAACAAATAGCAGCACCCTTAGGCGGAAAGTTAGCATTATTTTCAAAAACTGGCACTATATCACAAGAGACAAGTGGATTTTGCAAACTATAGACCAAGGCTACAGGTTTCATTTCCACACTTTACCCGGAAAAAGAGGAATGCCAAACCTACCACCAAATCAAAAGACAGAAGCTCTAAAACAAATAGCTCAATTAGCAAGGATGAGAGCTGTGGAAAGGTACCACCTATGGAACAAGGCAAGGGATTTTACTCCAGACTCTTCCTGGTACCAAGAAAAGAAAAATTGGAGGCCTATTCTCGACCTGTCCGCTTTAAACACATTCATCATTGTTCCAAAATTCAAAATGCTGACCCTACAGCAACTTCTTCCCATGCTGGGCAAGGAGTACTGGCTGGTAACTCTAGATCTCAAGGAGGCATACCTGCACGTCCCCATACGACCACTTTGCAGAAGATACCTCAGATTTCTTGCAGGATCAGAGCATTATCAATTCTCAGCATTGCCCTTTGGCTTATCTACTGCGCCCAGAGTGTTCACGAAATGCCTGGCATCAGTAATCGCTCACTGCAGGCTTCAGGGAATCCAAATTTATCCATACCTGGGCGACTGCCTAAAACAAGCGGAGAACAAAACGAAGCAAACAGAAGACTTACAAAGAGTCATTTGCATACTACAGGCCCAGGGATACACAGTCAATATAAAAAAATCAAAACTGACCCCAGACCAAACAATAACCTTCTTAGGTGCAGAATTGGACACAGTAAAACAGATGGCATTCCTAACTGCAGAAAACAAGAACAACTTCCTCTCTACTTCTTGGCATTAACAAAGCAGAACAAACTAACAGCAAGGAAAGTACTGCAGGCCTTGGGCTTCATGGCATCCTGCATAATCCTGGTCCCCCATGCCAGACTGCATATGAGAAAGCTACAGTGGTACCTAAAGAATTTATGGTCTCAACACAGGCACAGCTTAGAAACCGAAATACCACTAATTCCATGCTTGAAACAAGAGTTCCTATGGTGGGCTCAGGCATGCCAGTCAAACCCAGGTTTGCCCTTCCACAGCATTCAACCAAGCCAAACCATCACAATGGATGCCTCAGACCTCGGTTGGGGGGCCCACATGCTGGACAAGTGCATACAAGGCTTATGGACTCCAGAGCAGCTTCACCTGCACATAAATCAAAAAGAAATGCTGGCAGTACAACTAGCAATCCAGAATTTCAGACCATTCCTCCAAGAAGGCCAGTTGATGATAAGGACAGACAACACCACAGTCATGTGGTACATCAACAAACAGGGAGGCACTCATTCATACCCTCTATGCCGAATGGCCCTGGACCTATGGAATATGGCTCTGAGTTACAACATTCAGTTACAAGCAATTTTTGTACGGGGAAAAGAAAACATCCTAGCAGACATATTAAGCAGAACTACCTCGGATGCTCACGAATGGATGCTACACCCGGACATCTTCAAGGCCATCACAAAGAAATGGGGACTGCCAAAAATAGACCTATTCTCATCCCCACTCAATCACCAGCTCAAGAAATTCTGCACAAGGACATACCACCCACTTGCTTGGAAGGTGGACTCTCTATCCTTCAGTTGGAAAGGCCTGACAGCATATGCATTCCCACCTCTTCCTTTGATGCACAAGGTGCTATTGAAAATCAAAGAGGAACGTCCAAGGATAATTCTGATAGCTCCAGACTGGCCAAGACAACACTGGTACCCATTACTGAGGAGCATGTCTCGGGGGGAAATGTGGACACTACCCCTGATTCCCTTGATGTTAACCCAGAGCAACTACAACATCCTGCATCCAAACCTGAAAACTCTGCAACTGACTGCCTGGAACATTACATAAGAGCAACTAACCCAGATTTATCCCAAAGGGTTAAAGACATTATCCTTGAGGCCCACAGACCCTCAACAAGAAGGAACTATGCAGGAAAATGGAAAAGGTTTCTCATTTGGAGTACCGACAGGGGCAAAGATGTGTCAAAGGTAGACATTGCCAACATCCTGGAGTATTTGGCAGAGCTTTTCCATACAGGCCTGTCCTATTCCTCCATCAAAATACATGCATCAGCTATTTCTGCAGAATACAGCTTGATCCACCTGTTTTTCGCATCCTCTACTCAGGCAGTTTCTGAGAGGAATTAAGAATGTAAAACCTCCTAGGAAACCACCATTACCAGCATGGGACTTGAACTTTGTACTAGAAAAATTGACACTTCCCCTTCGAACCAGCAGCAACAGCAGATCTTCAACACCTATCCTGGAAAACTGCTTTCCTGCTGGCAATTACCTCAACAAGAAGGGTTTGAACTACAGGCTTTAATGGCAGTACAACCCTTCCTAATCTTCCATCAAGATAGAGTGTCCATGAGAACTAATCCTACATTTATGCCTAAGGTGGTATCCAGAGTGTCTTTAAACCAGGCAATCCACCTACCTACCTTCTTTCCCAATCCACAGAACAGGGGGGAAAGACTGCTGCATACCTTGGATGTACATAGACAGTTACGCTACTACCTGGACAGAACCAAGGGCAACAGAAAATCTGACCAGCTTCTAGTAGCATATGCAACAGGAAGGGAAGGAAAAGCAATTTCCAAACAGACAATCTCCAAGTGGATAGGAAATTGCATTAGATTCTGTTACTCCTACCATGGAAAGCAAATTCCACAGAACATAAGGCCTCATTCTACAAGGGCTACAGCCACTACCACAGCTTTTTTACGAGGAGTGGCTACCAAGGACATTATAGAGGCTGCTACTTGGACCTCCGTGCATACATTTGCCAAGCATTACAACTTACCTTTATACTCTAGATCCCGAGCAGGGTTTGCCACTGCTGTTTTGCAAGGGATCCTAACTACACCATAATTTCTTCTTCCTCCTCCCCTAGTTTGGCTATGGTATTCTACCCATTTGTAAGGACTGCAGATGCATCCTTGAAGGACATAGTACAGTTTTGTACCTACCATAAATGTAGATGTCCGAACAGGATAGCATCTGCAGTCAGGATTACCCACCCTCCTTCCCCTCTGTGGTACTCCTAGGGTATTTGCCCACCTAATAGCTAGCTGGGGGGGGATCTCTTATGGTGTATTTGTTTGTATATATGTACATACATGATTATTTTTTGTGTTTGCCTTCTACTATTTGGAAACATTGGCATTTATCCAAAATTTAGCTATCCAAGAGGGCAACTGGCATCTGGGGCAAGAAACCCTGAGGAAAATGGCGTCGGCTGATGCCTTTATACCCGAAGAACTGCAGCTATGACGTCGGGTGAAGTGCGACACCAGCCGAGGCCAGACCCAGACTTTGGAATCCGGCCGACCGAAGGGCTGCCTGACGACAGGACAACCCATTTGTAAGGACTGCAGATGCTATCCTGTTCGGACATCTACATTTATGGTAGGTACAAAACTGTACTTTTTCTGACTTTTGGTTTGGTTTTCTTTGAACCTGTGAGATAAGTCATTTGTTCTGCAAACTGTTTACTATGCACTTTATGGCAGTTTTTTTTTTTTTGGGGGGGGGGTATTCTAGGTTGGTGGTGCTGCGGTAGCGTTGTCGCCTCACAGTAAGACGTCCTGTTCGATTCTCAGCTAAAGTGTCTTCTGTGTGGGGAGACATGCGTGAATGGGCATACCTTCGTTGAAGGTTGTGCGTCAGAGCTGGCAATTCGGCACATAAAAATCTACTGCCAATCATTAGCGGACCAGAGTTCCGCTGTGGCGACCCCTAACCGGGAAAAGCCAAAAGACACAACAACATTCTAGGTTTCACTAATTTTCATCTAGTCCAGATAGTGCTTCAGTGGAGGAGATTACAGTAACCTTATAGACTTTCTCTCTCACATCTCTGAGCTGAGAACCAACATTAAATAACTGTCTCAAGCAACAGAACATCTTAATGTTGGCAACATTCTATCCTTTAATGTCTGCATTTGAATAAATCAGTAGATGTGAAGATCCCTCCTGGATGATGAGTACACTACGCCTAGGTGTTACAGTGTTACATATGAACAATAGGGTAATGTTGTTTCAGCCCTTGTGGATTAGTTCACCTTGGCTTTAACTTTTGGCTGTTTGACTCGGGTAATTTTGGCTCCTTATTGTAGTTATTGACATTTGAGAAAAGGTTAAACAAGTATAGGAGCCTTCAACTAGATAATTGTTTTTTGAATGATTGCATTCAACAGAAACTGCTCCCGAAGGGGATTACATTTGTGGAAGTTCCTTAATAGTGTAACTGTTGACTGTGATATTTAAAATATAAATTTGTGCAGTTTGATAAATGTGGATGTGATTTGATGGATGTTTTAGTTAGATGTAATAGTTTAATGGAAACATTGGAAAAGGAGATTGATTTAAATTTAAGTATAACTTATGACTTCTTATTCAAATCAGAAAAGTTGAATTATATAAATAGGGTGGAAATACAAAGTAATAAAAATTAAAATGCAAAAGAAACTCTTGTGCGACTAGCATTACTATTCAAATGGTAAAGTGTATCCGGCTGCTAAATCTCATGGAAATAAGAGTGCAGACATTGTGGGTCAACATCAGATTAACAACTTGTTAGTTGATGACTCTTTAGAATTCACTCCTCTTCACATGTCATTGTGGATAGCACAGCAAAATGCTCCTCGGGTGGTAGTTTGCATAATTTTGCATACTCCTCATTAAAATTATGGGCAGCAGAGGCATTTTTATCTAAGACGATGCAACAGTGGGGGGAGGGGGAGGAGCTAGTACAATGGATACTGTCGTTTGAAAATGACAGTGTAATGGACCATCTTTTTGTTCATCCATCATTAAATTTGAATTATAATGATTTGACAAGACTGACAATATTTATGTTTTATCTCATGACTTTAACATTTTTAATTATACAAATACAGGTTGGGGGTTGGGATAATGGTTAAGGCATATACCTCACAGACAGAGTAGAGAATTTGATTCCCATCTTTGAAGGGAAATTGGCTAGGCATTAAATGGCCCACAAGGGCAGCTAACCTAATACTTACTTATGCACAAATACGGTCTTACTTGATTGTTATCTTTGACCTTTTTGAAAAAGGCCTCCCATTTATTCCTAACAAAGACATTCCTGTTGATAGAGTTTTGATTCACTTATTCACTGCTATTAAATTTTAGTATTTTATTTAAGGACTGTAACGGTGACAATTATTGGAATGATTCTGTATTACAAAATAGGCTTTTTAACACTCCTCTGTATCCCATTGTTAATTTATTTGAAAGAATATATGAATTTGGCATTAGAATGTACTTTTAGAGAAAGTTATTTGAAGAAGAATTTAACTAATGAGGAAATAGCTCTATTATAAGATCATATGAGGTTACTAGGCTAATGGCCCTGGGACCCTTACAAGCCTAGCCAAGAGTTTATCCCCAAAAAGAAACCTCAGTCAGCACCTGTCTCCTCTGTCAATGAGGGACACAGGTGGAACCCCTGGGAAAAATTGTAATTTCCCATCCACTCATCAAGGTTGCGCTTGAAGAGGGTCAATGAGCTATTAAAAGAACTTTCAAATAATTCAGGAATGCTGATTATGAAACCTTATAAGGGGAAGATTGGTTTTAATAGGAGCTGATGACTGTAATATCAGAATGAAAAATATTTTATATAAAATGAGTTAATGTCTTTAAAATACGTTAATATCCGTTATAAAAATATTAGATGATTTTATATGACGTGCTGTTAGGTGGTTCATTTGCCTAGGAAATGCACAATTTGTTAAGGGTTCAAGGACCACTTTTATCTACAATGTTCGGTATTCCTAAAATTTATAAAAGCACTATAGATCCCACATTAAGACTTATTGTGGACACAGGTGACTTGATAACACAGCTGATAGCTATAGTAGACAGGAAATTGATATGTTACTTAAAATGAACATTTAGAGTTTTTAAAAGACCCCTGGCATTTTTTGACCAGTTTAAATGCTGATATCTGTGTACAAAACTGTATAATCTGATGTTGTAAATCTTTGTTCATGCATTACAGATAGGACCTCGGTTCCGTCCTCTGAACCGATACAGCCGTTTTCCAGCTCGCGCAAGCCAAAAACTCTTAGCTAAGAACCTACCCACAATGTCGATATCCTAGATACTCCAGATCTTGTTTGCTGCCTTCCTAGTCAGTCTTGTTAGCCATCTCTCTCAAAGCCAAGTAGTAAATTGTTTTTATGACAGTTTTTCTTCTAGATTACAAAATTTTTAGTCAAGTTAGCCTTTACTCACTGTCCCTATTTCCTACCCATTTCCTTGGTAATTTTAATTTTTACCCTTTTTGTTACTGTCCCTCTCTCCTGTCTTTGACAGACCTTCCCTTTTTACTAGTGGTATTTCGTAACATAACATCACTGGTATCTTTTCCTTAATTTCCTATAGGATAGCATTGTTTCCTTACCATATCAGACAAAGCTAAGTTGGGTTTTAAACAGTGTGACAAGTGTGGATGTAAGATGCCTAACTCAGATACACAGGTCTGTTGTGTCTACTGTTTGGGCATGGTTTTAGCAATTGGACACTAACAGAACGTAAGAATAAACTTATTTTAAAAGGTTTACTCAAGGCACCTTTCTCGGAGGCTCTGTCTTGGTCGGAGGTCTCATCTTCTCCTAAGACCAAAAAATATAAGGAAAAATGAAGTCACTCAGTTCCGGCATCTCCGACAGTTATGGAACCGAGTCAGCTCTGTGCTTCACCAGCGCCCTCGGCGCAGACTTTCTCGGCACCAGGATCTGTGTCCTCTACCTCGGTGCCGACCATGGTATTCACTCCTATTTCGGTTCCAACCACGGCACCACTAACTTCAGTGCCGTACATGGTTCCCACATAGGCTCCGATGACTGTACATGCCTCGACACCATCCCCGTTCACAGTGCCGACAGTCTCCTTGGCTTCATGGGCTCCGATGACTGTATATACCTTGGCGCCATCCCTGGCCATGGTGCTGACAGTTTCTTTGGCTTCATTGGCTGCAAAATTCGAATACCTGCCAAGGACAAGATATTCTCCAACTTATGACCCTTTCTTGGGGCAGAGGTTTAGTCCCTTTCTAGAAAGACCCGATTCCCCTTCAGCAGCCTCCTTTAGATCCACTAGGAGTTTTTCTGAACTAGACCTAGTGCGGGTTTGGATCAGCTTCTGGCAGCCAGGGGATTACCCATTCTAGCTAGACCTTGCATCCCTCCTGGCTCGGACTCTTTTACCTCATCTTCCCCTGCTTATCCTCCTCCAGCATCCACCCTGTTCCCGGTACCAATGTCCGCTTCAGTACATATTGTTTCTGCTCTGACAGCAGTGTCTCCCCTGTTGGCATCGACTACCCTTGCTGCATCGGCTATGATGGAGATGATGCTTTCTCGGAGCAGTGCTTGCACCGTCCGTACCTTGGTAACTAATCCAGTGCCCATTTTCTCGCTGGCACAGTCTATGTCCATGACTCCGGCTTCCAGTTCTCTGGGAACCCCTCCACTGGAGGTGGGCTCGAGTGGAACTGCTGTACAGGAGATGGAAAGGGTCCTTCATTCCGAAGGCTCACAGCCAGCACCTAAGACACCAGTATCAGAAACCTCCCGTAGCATGCTCCTTTCCCAACCCACTATGTTTGGTCCTCGGGCATGAGAGTCGCAAGAACCCCCTGTGAAGGGAACCCCTTCTCTGGAGTCCTCCTCAGAAGATGCCACTGGAGAGCCACCCCAGAAGAAACGGTGCAAGAGGAAGCATCTTGACTCATCACAGAAGACACTGATTGTGATGAGGGAGAAGGGTCCCCACATTCTTCCCCAGATGACGTTTCATTCGGAGACATTCTCAAAATCCTCAAACAGTGACGGGAATGGAAGTCCTGTAACCCTTCTTCTAAGGAATCGGTGTTTCTGCAGGCCTTCCATGCCTGGCCATTTACTTCCTGGGTGACCACACCAACAGATGATCTTACTAAACTAATTGTGCAGTGTGCCTGGAAGGCCCCGGACAATGTAGAACCTGTTCCCCGGAGGCCGGGCAAAATTTATCTACACCTGAAGACCAGCCCCATTGGTCCAAGCAGCTGACAGTTGATTCTATGGTCATGGCAGTGAGAACCAAGAGGGAACTGGCAGAAGATAGTTCCACTGTCCATCCTCCAAACAGGGAGTCCCGGACCATGGACAGATTAGGGAAGCAGACCTATGCGCCAGTGACCTTCGCCATTCGGTCACCGAATTATCTGGCACACTTTACTCGACTCCAAAGAGACTTAATTTCTGAAATGTCTTCCTCTTTGGTGGGGGTACTACCTGATGAGGTGTGTGACACTGTCGCTTCGCAGCTAGCTACCCTTGAATCCATCTCAGACTCCTCGATGCGTTTGATATCTCACACCACCGAGGGGGCAGCTCGAGCTGCCGCATCTGGTGTTGTCATGAGACGTAATGCTTGGATGCGATTGTGTGACTTTGCAGTCCCCTTTAAATCTTACTTCATCAATGCACCTTTCGACGAATCTGCACTTTTTGGACCCAAGGTACAAGACACACTTGCACATAGTGAGAAAGACTGAAAGACCTTGTCTGCTGTGGGCATATGCTTTTCCATCCCCCAAAGGTCCTACTCCAGGAACCAGAAGGGAGGAAAGATATGGTTCAAGAAATCCCAAGGATCCTTTCATGACACTCGTGGTGAAAAATCCCCCTGGGGCAGAGGGGGCAACTCATATAGAAGACTCCCCTTTTGGGGTAGAGGTGGTCCGAGTAACCAGGGAGCCAGAGATTCTTTCTCCGGCAGACCCTACCAACGCTCCCAAGCAGCGGCCCGATTGCTTTCCTTTGGAAGCAGTCGGGGGTCATTTTTCTCTGCATCTACCAGCCTGGCATCTTATTATTACCGATGTTTGGGTGCAGAGAATAATATCCAGAAGCTACCAAATACATTTGACGTAACTCCCAGACCCGTCAAACGAATCCCCGATGTACCACCCAGTCAGAGGGAATTAGCAGCCTTAGAAATAGAAAAACTGCTAGGAAATAGAGTCATCCAACCAGTCCTACCAGAACAGACAGGATCCGGGTTTTACTCAAGGTTTTTTTTAGTGCCAAAAAAGACAGGGGACTGGAGACCAATCCTGGATCTCACCCTACTAAACAAATTTATCAAACCTCAAACATTCCAGATGGTCACAGTCCAGTCCAGTCTTCCCTTCCTAGGGAGGGACAATTGAATGTGCTGTATAAACCTACAGGATGCGTACTACCACATAAAGATGGATCACCGCTCCCAGAGGTTTCTCTGCTTCCGGCTGGGAGCCAATCACTACCAGTTCAGGGCACTGCCATTCGGTCTCTCAATAGCCCTCCACCCCCCCACCCCCGGAGTGTTCACCAAATGTATGGCAGCTGTGGTAGCCCATCTTCGACTACAAGAATTCCAGGTGTTTCCCTATCTAGAAGACTGGCTCCTTACCATTCCGACAAGGAATCTCCTAGTCCGCAGCCTCTCTTACACTCAAAGTGTTGCTGTCCGCTTGAGGATTACAGTCAACAAAGACAAATCTCAGATGTCCCCAATGAAGACACTGGAATTTATTGGAGCGGTCTTCGACACAACATCCTGTCAAGCTTCTCTCCTCCTCACAGGCTTTTGAAAGTAAGACACCAAATTCAAGACCTTCTTCCTCACATGTTTGTACCAGCACGTCTTGTACTGCAACTCTTGGGCTTCATGGCAGCTGCCATTACTTTAGTACCACTGGCAAGACTGCACATGAGAATCTTGCAGTAGATCCTTTCCGCACAATGGTGGTTGTTAACCCACCCACTCAACCACATGATATGCCTAACAAACCATTGCAAGGAAGAAATGCTATGGTGGATGGCGCCACAAAAGAATCTTTGGTGTCGACCATTCTGTCTTCCCCAACCCACGGCCATGGTGACCATGGACGCTTCACTGTTAGGGTGGGGGGACATTTTCAGGGAAAGACTATCCAAGGCACCTGGACACCCATCGAGGCCAACTTGCACATAAATGTCCTGGACCTGAGGGCGGTTCTCTTAGTGTTGCAAGCATTCCATGCATCCCTACCCTCAGGGACCATTGCAGTTCAGGCAGACAACATGTCAGTCATCTGGTATATCAACAAGCAAGGCGGAACGAGATCTTACCCCCTGTGTCGGGAAGCCATGAGGATTTGGCACTGGGCGATAGCTTCCAATCGCTTTCTTATAGCAGCGCACATTCCCAGGAGTTCCAACCTTATTGTGGACAATCTGAGTAGGATGCCTCACTAGTGGTCCCTCAACCCTGCAATAGCAGATCGGATCTTCCAACACTGGGGCAAGCCTTGCTGTGACCTGTTCGCCTCCCCCCTGAATTACAAATGCAGGAGCTATTTTGCCTTGATCCCCCTCAGGGGGAACCACCAAGGGAGGCTCTAATGCACGATTGGCCCCCAGGTCTTCTGTATGCCTTTCTCCCATTTCCCGTCATTCCAAAATTTCTCCAGAAAGCTCAGAGTTTGAAAAGCAAAGTGATCGTCATTGCTCCCTACTGGCCACGTCAAGTCTGGTTCCCGTTTCTGTGGCCTCATCTGATTCACAGCCCATGGATCCTGGATCATTCTCAGCACCTGTTATCCCATCCTCATGGATTGATTCATCCGAACCTGCACAGTCTTAAGCTCGCAGCTTGGTTCCTCCACTTCCAGTGATTGCCAGGCTGCCTGACGTCCCATCTCCTGTTCGTGAAATTCTTCTGGCCTCACACAAACCTTCCACTAGAAAGGTTTATTCTAGTAAATGGACTAGGTTCTCTATTTGGGCCAAAGACCAGAACTTAGACCCTTTCTCTATGCCTATTCAGAATATTCTACAGTACCTGACTACTCTTCTATATGCAGGAGCCTAAGCTTCAACGATCACTGTACATTTACCAGCTATCGCCAGTTTTCGTAATGGTCTTGATAATTCTTCAGTTATGTCACACCGCCTATGCAAGACCTTTTTTGAAGGGAGTATTACATGTTAAACCTCTGGTCAGCCCTCCCTTAGAACCCTGGGACTTGACTCTGGTACTTCAGTCTGTCACAGGCTCTCCCTTCCAGCCCTTTGATTCATGTGATTTGAAATTTTTGTCATGGAAAACCATACTTCTAGTAGCACTCACCTCAGTGAGAAGAGTATCTGAGCTACAGGCCTTGAGTGTCAAGTGTCCTTACTTGATCTTCCACACGGATAGGGTGTCCCTTCGTACTGACCCTTCTTTCTTGCCCAAGGTCATTTCTGACTTTTCCATTAACCAATCTATTGACCTGCCAGTTTTCTTCCTAAGGAATTCTAATAGAGGGGAGTACCTTTTACACACCCTTGATGTGCACCGGCAGCTTTGTTGTTATTTGGACAGGACTAAATCTTTCAGGAAAACAGGCCAATTGTTTGCGGCCTTTGCAGGACCCAGATTGGGTAAACTTGTTTCCAAAGTGACTTTATCCTCTTGGCTTAGAAACGTCATTACCTTTATCTACCAACAGAATAAGCTACCCTTACCTACCAGAATAAAGGCTCATTCTACCAGATCTATGGCTACTTCTGTAGCTTTTCATTCCAGAGCCTCTATGGATGATATATGCACAGCAGCCACTTGGGCAAGACCTCATACCTTCATATCTCATTACAAATTGGATTTGGCCTCCAGGGGACGAACATCTTTTGGTTCTATAGTGCTCAGGAATATCCTTCCTTAGGGCCACCCAGGACTCAAGTAGCTGGGGACTCTGTCTATCTGTAATGTATGAACAAAGATTTACAACATCAGATAAAGAAGTTATGTCTTACCATAACGTTCCATCTGTGTTGTAGATCTTTGTTCATTCATTACTTCCCTCCCTCCTTCCCCCTGCCTGGATTCCTGGTGGACTTTAGGATACAAATTTTTGTCAACTTTAAATATCAATTCCATAAATGTGTTGCATATATACATATTAAAATATAATTTTAACACATCTGAAGGAAAATATTTCAGACAAGTCACAGGTGTGACGATGGGAGCGGCATGCACCCCTGTATTTACGAATGTGTTACTGGGAGGAAAATGTTTTTTAATTCAGCTTTTGTTAACAGTTGGTATATTACAGATATTTGGACAATATATTTTTAATATGGATAGAGAGTGAGGTTAGTTTAGTGGAATTTATTGAATACATCAGTTCATCTACTATTATTTTTTTAATTTACATATGTGATTCTAACACAAACATCAGTTATTTAGATGCATTAATCTCTAAAGATATAAGTAACATTGGATTTACATCTATTGTTTATTTATAGGCTTGGAGAGGGAGCCAAGAGAATATTAGAGGACAGCTAAATGGGAAAGGAAGAAATGGGAGTGAACTGGTGGGCTAGACGAAAGGCGAAATTGACGGGACAGATAGTGAATGAAATAGTAGCAGATAACACATGAACAGCTAGATGAAGGGAGTAGGTATACTGGAGTTAAGGGAAGTGGAGGGCTAAGTGAGGGAGTGGATATAGGGGAGTTAAGTTACTGTTGGAGGTAAGTATTGCAAGAAGTAGGGTAGTGGTTAGGAGGAAGATGATTTTGCTTGTTTTTGTTTTGTGTTGCAGTTTGTTTCATTGTGAATAGAAAGAATTTAAAGGAGTATTTATAGAGGCAGAAAGAGAAAACAGAAGGTTATAAAGACAAAAGAAACTAGCATTATGTCAGACAGACAAGGTGTAAGAGAATAACTGACAAATTTTACAAACAAGTATACCCACCACCACAAAACTGGGACCGTGAGGAATGATAGTGCTGGAAATGGGAACTTTACTTTCTTCCTGTTTTTCTACTGGTATAATCTAATATTTGGCTTAGCTACTGATGTCACTCCAAGGGGGTCCAGTATTTGTCATCCTTGGGGAACATGATTGACATGCCATGTGCTTTGCCAGGGATGGTCTGCACTCTGCTTTCGTATATTGCTCAAATCATTATTCACCCCTATAGTGCCTTTTTTAGGCATAGCCAAGCAGATAAACCTTCCAGCACAGGAAACTCTACGTATGATAAGGTGAAAGTATTGCTGCTCAGCGCTTGGAGTCTCAACCAAAAACTACACTCCCTGGAAGTACTCCTTATTGAGGAGAATGCTTATATCTGTGCAGTTACTGAAACATTGTTCAAAGCAATGGAAAGCATCCAGGCAGTGCAAGGCTATAATGCCTTCCATTCGCCCAGACCACCCACTGCACATGAAAGGACAAAATGTGGAGGTGTATCATTCCACATAAAAGATAAGCACACCTCAAGACTGGTCAAGCAATATGACACATTTGAGTTACTCCATGTCCAACTAACCATAAGTAAAATCCCTTCTCATATGCTTGATAGCTACAGGTTCCTCACAATGGCCCAGGAAAACCATATGTCATACCTGAATGTACTACAATTTCTTACCGTTCAGCCCAGCATTATAATCATGGGTGATTTCAGTTACCTTTCCATTAACTGAGAAGCTTGCTTATCCAACTACTAACATGTAGGCTCAAATATTTCTAGACTTTAGCACTGCAGATGCCCTGGAACAGGTAGTGTGCACTCCCACTAGGGATGCAAATAGCCTAAACCCGAATCTCACAAACAAGGGGAGCTTTGCACCCTACCAAGTGTAATGTCCTAACTGGATAGATCAGATCACAAAGCAGTCTTCTTTGAAATAAATATAAAGCTAGGACCCCCATCTAATCCTAGTACCGTTAAGAACTTTTCTTAGGTCAACTATCTCCTATTAAGTGACAGCATAGCTAATTTACAAGCTCCTCCAAACCCAGAAAATACAAAGGTGTACTTAAAAGCACTTTACAATCTTATAAACATTTTCATAGAAGTGGCAATACCAGACCAAAATAAACCTATGTCAAACTGCAAAAAATGCCAACCTAGTGGACTACTGGTATTAAGAGGTAGTATAACAAAAATCTTGTCCAGAGGTGTGAGGGGACATGCGCAACAGGGCAAAAACTGTCTCATTATTTTAAACAAGCAAATGCCAGGGTTAGTCAAATCTTCAAAAGCCATCTGTGTGGCAAAAATACCCTCCAAAGCAAAGGATAACCATAAGTCATTTTTCAGTTATGTTTGCATCCTTAAAGCCAATACCCCAAAAATGTGAGCAGCTAGTTGTAGTAACAGCACCACCTATACCCAGCCAGAAGATATAGAAAATCTGCTGGCTGATTAAACCCGGCTAAAATTTCACTCCATTATCTCTGGCTACCCCCCCAGGAAATACCCTCCACCTTTCCTATACTATTTGTCACAAAAGAACAGGTTGTCACTGAGCCCTCTAAAGCTGATGTGTCATGACAATATCCCAGGATAACTCTTAAATAGCTTGAAACAGGACTCATCAGACTCTTAATTACAGCCTCCACACAGGCTTTGTCCCTGGGAAGTGGAGGACATCAATGGTTATCCTGCTACATAAAGGGAAACCATCAGCAGACCCAGGAAATTACAGATTCAGAAGTCTGACTAGTCTCATATGCAAGGCCATGGAAGGAATAATTGTGGACCTGATAAACAGTGACATAAAAAATCTGCGCTATTGGACCCAATCCAGTTCAGTTTTGTCAAGGGTAGGTCATGCTTGCTCAATCTGGTAGACTTTGAGAAAGTCACCAGACCATGGATGAGGGTAAAACAGTGCATACTGGCTACCTTGAACTGGCTAAGGCATTTGAGATAGTTCACCACTCCTGTATTATAGATAACTTCACAAAACTGGGCACAGTTCCCTACATCACCAGATGGAGAGTAAGTTGGCTCATGGACAGGACACATTGTTACAGTGGAGGAACCCAGATCCAGCAAAAAGCCAGTTACAAGTGTTGTACCACAGGGCTCAGTACTGGGACTTCTCATGTTCAGAATATACTTCTTTGAAACCAAGGCTAATGTAGATGGCCTTTGGCTGACCAAATTTGTTGATGACAGCAAGTGGGGGCATTCACAGAATTCCCCCAACAACGTAGATATCCTTAAGAAAGGTCTGAGACAAATAATTGATCCTCAGGGAGGAAAGTGAGATGAGATGTAGTGTGTCTGTTCAGTATGTGTAGTAAGGAGGGAGACAAGGGATGAGTAGGATTTCTACAGGACAAGGGTGTCTGTAAATAACCAGTGGGTCTTGTTCATAAAAACGTGCAAAGCAGTTAATGTCAAGAAGACAGGAGCAATGGCCTAAATATAAATGCAAAAAAATGCATTATTATACCCTTTGGGAAGTTGAATCCCCCCTGGAAATTACAACATTTAATAACACACCCCTAAGAGTAGATACAGTGGTGAAAGACCTAGGTACGCAGGTAGACTGTAACCTGAACTTTGACTACCATGTATCCACTGTGGTGAGGAAGTCCTTCTGTGTGGCACAGCTTATAAGTAAGAGCATGGCATCCAGATCCAAGTAGACCAATAATTGAGTACAGTGCACCTTTCAGCATGTACCTTAACAATCACTGGCAACAACTGGAGTGGCCTCAGAGGTTCCTTACAAAACAAAAAAAATGGAGGATGTAAACAGCATGTCCTGTGCAGGTAACTTAAAAGCCCTATCCCTTTATTCTGTCTCTTCCTGACTATTAAGGGGTGATCTATGCTAATCTACAAGGCATTCTGAAATCCAGCCCTGATGAAACTGTTACACATTCACCCCCCCAAAAATAAATAAGTAAATACATAAAGAATAGCACAAGGATTACCCAATCCAAAGATCTAAAACTGGCTTGTGATGTGAACAACACATGCTGGAGGGACAGATGAATGTGTCTGAGATTACCCCTTCTGTGGAACAGGCTACCTGTTTACGTGAAACAGAGCCCTTCCCTGAACCTTTTCAAACTCAGTTTGGATCAATGGATGAGGAATCATAAATTCACTTCCGGGATGGCACCTATATCCCCGATGGACAGTTTGTCATAGGTACAAACCTAAGCCATCATCTGTTATATCTATATTATACAATGACCCCCTATTAATATTCCAAAACGTGCATGCTGATCGGTCAATGTGCACATTGTAAATCAGACTTGTACTAATGGAAAACGGTCCGGTCGCCCGGACTTTTTCCATTAGTATGTCTTTTTTTTTTTTTTTACAGCAATGGAGAACGCAAGATCTCCGTTGCTTTTTAGAAACTGTCTTGCTATGTTAAGGAAGTTTAACATAGTGAGACAGTTTCTAAAAAGCAACGGAGATCTTGCTTTCTCCATTGCTTCCACCCACAGCTCTGATGTGCAGTACATCAGCACTGCCGGAGAATACCAGACAGCTGCGGAAGGGCAGCACGGAGGCATTATACAATGCCATTATTTAAGAAAAGTAAGTATTTTTCTTAAGTAATGTCATTGTATAATAGCAATAACACACTTCTGGGTGTGGGTAATGCTAGATTTACCCACGGTTGTCTATGTTTGGCCACTCGGCCTTCGCCCTCATGACCAAACCACACCAACCATGGGTAAATCCTGCATTACCCACACCCAGGCATAGGTTATTGCTTAATTATACTATCAGTTTCTGTTATTTTTTTTAACACTGCAGGATGCCTTTAGATAGTTCTGCTTAATGAACTGCTGTCACATATGCACCTAGATATGTGCTGCTTTCCTCGTTTACTGTTATAGAGCCAGAAGGGCTATTTCACATGTTGCATTTAACTGTTCTGTCTAACTGCATTGACTGGTATAAATATGTTGAAAGTGTATCTGGCGTAATTTAGTAGAGAACTGCTTTATATATTATTTACAGTTTATTTTTGTATGTTGCCATAAGAAAAGATTTTATGTTATCAGGTGCTGAAGCAGGAATAACCATTACCTGATGTTTTTGTTATTGACTATTGCTAAACCAAGTCCAATCTGACTGGTCATACAGTATGTGCTGCCTTAACCTAATGCTCTGTTACATTTTTCTTCTATTTTTCTTTCAGTAATCTAAAACACCCATCAGGTCAAGCAAGTCTCTGCCCCCCATATCAAGCAGTGGAAATTTCAAACTTCTCTCTTAAGCAGTGGGCACCCACAAACAGTTGTCCTGCAACTAAAGAGACTAAACGCTAATGCAGGTGCTTAACTTCCAAGTGTCTAGACAGTAAAATACCTTACCTGCATTAATTTAAACAAATGTTAGTGAGTGTATTAGTACATTCTGCTGTATAGTTCCTTAATCAAACCACTGTACTGATGAGTACATCACCAGGAAGAAACAGCTGCATAATACTCTCCAGTTAGTGCCCCCCCCCAACTAAGGTCTATTTTCTTTTGAGAAATACTCAAATCTATAAAATAGCATTTCATTACCTCTCCTGTTTCATCTGTAACTAACCCCAGCTTTAATTTTATATATTTTTAAGAATGTCAGGGTAAAATTATACTCTGTGCCCATAACAGTCTATAACTTAGTGCAAACTTACAGTTTAAAATACAGTTAAAATTTCAGTTTAACATATAACCATTTAAGCTAACACTGCATACTTACCAAAGCCTAAAGAAACACTTGAAGTTGGTGTTAGCCCCTCTCCACTCGCCCTCGCTGCACTTGGGCTTGCTCCGTTTCCCTCCCTGCCCCCAATTCTTACCCGCCCCCACTGCTTCTACCTTTATTCTAACCCCTAATCACCTGACCAGTAGTCCAACCCTTAATTCCCTAACAACTAGCCCAACCCACTCATCTTACCTCCCCCCACCCTCCAATCCAATTACATCCCACACTGATCCCACTCCCAACAACACATTCCCAGACAACACACCGCCGCCCTCACACACAACCAACCAGGAATTCTAGTTGTACTACTCACTCAAAGTAGTATCATGTTACCCACACTCACATCCCTATCACTAGCTGTATTATCGCTAACATTCTTAACTTCCTTACAAACAGACCTATCACTGCACAACTACTCTTATCACACTACCCACACTAGCCCACCCTCTCAAATCCACTCACACTTCTACATCTGCCCCACAATCATAAATCTTACAACTACATATTACTCACTAACAAAAATGACACCATCTCACCACACAAAGAAAAACACACATAGACCAAGCTCACAAACCATTAATATTAAATAGCACATACTGACACTCCTACAAACTCTGCTAATCTCTGGAGACATTCACCCAAATCCAGGTCCCCTCTCAGCCAGACAAACATCTGACCTGCTGATCCTAAATCTCAACATAAGAAGTATTGCCAACAAGCTAACAGACCTACATGCATTCATAGCCCACTACAACCCTGATGTACTCACCATTACAGAGACCTGGCTTAAACCCAGTATCCAAGATGAAGACTTTCTCCCCCCAGGGTATAATACACTTGGATCTGCTAGAACAAACAGGAAAGGTGGAGGAGTAGCTATTCTCTTTAAAAACACCCTTAACCTCCAGCTCCTGCACACCACACCACCCACTTTTCAAAATGCTGAAGTCCTATTTTCTGTACTATCCATAAGAAACACCAAGAAGATCAATATAATATGCTGCTACATACCTCCGGGCAACAACTCACTCATAATAGAAGACATCCTGTACTGGACAAAGGACAATCTACCTCAGGAAACAATCCTACTAAGGTACCTTAACACTGACTGGGCAACCTGTAACTCCAGCAGCCCCTCTACACATACCATTCTATATGGGTTCTCTCAATTAATTGAAGAACCAACTAGAATAGATAAGAAAACAAAGAAAGAATCCATACTGGACTGGACACTAACCAACTATCCCAAACAAAACTATACAGTAGACTGTCTCCCAGATGACCTAAGTGATCATCTCCCCACCTTCCTACTCCAGAAACACTCCAATCACCCCAAACCAGTAGTCTTCAAACTCGTACGAGATGACTGTAACTTTACCCTACAGTACCTAAATACTGTCCTAAGCTACTGCAACTGGGAACCACTATGGACACTTGGGTTAGACCAGGCAGTAGACTGCTTCAATACTACCTTCTCTAACATCCTTAGCAGTCTTGCTCCCAGCAGAAAGATCAGAGTTAAAGCCAACTATGCACCCTGGCTAAGTAGGGACACCAGAGCCGTACTAAAATCCAGAGATAAAGTCTGGAAAATCTGGAAAACTGACAAAACCCCTAGCTCCAGGCAGTACTATCAACAGCTTAGAAACAAGGCCAAGGCTGAATCCAAAATAAACAAAACTATTTTCTTAGCTCCCAAAGGAAATAGTCATATAATCCACAAAGATTCTGGCATGCCATTAACTCCCTACTAAACCACTACTCCCGCACCCAGCTCTACTAACAATACTCTAGACATAACTTCTCAATTTAATAACCATTTTTCTAAATCCATCTTAGCCCTGTCCAGTCAAATAACCAAAAACAGTCTATCTTGGTCACAAAAATATAGAATTGCCAAAAACTGCTGGAGCCACGGATGTCGGAAACAATATTTTATTGAAAGCACTACAAAAAACCGCTAAAACACATAAATGCTTTATGCCAAAATTGCATTTTCGTCTAAGCAAACCGACTTCATCAGATCTCATCTATCTCGGTCACAACCCAACCTATCCCACATCACCCCGTCTTTCAGCCTATCACCAGTGCCCACCTCAACTATCAAAAAACTCCTGCTAAAACTAAAGCCAACCACATTGGCAGCTGATAACATACCTGCTGCATACCTAAAAACCGCTCCATACTAGAATCCTACATACACAAACTCTGGAAAGTATCTCACATAATTCCTCTCCATAAAGGTGGTAACTCCTACGAATTCTCCAACTACTGACCTATTGCCATCCTTTGCCCGCTATCCAGAATTCTTGAGAAATGCATCCACTTGTAAGTGATGACATTTCTTAACACACACAATCTACTATCTACCACACAACACAGTTTCTGTCCACATCACAGCACTACCACAGACCTTTTATCCTTCACTAATCATATAAACCTTTACAGGAATGATAACAAATATGTATCAGCCATTTTCCTAGACCTCTCAAAAGCATTTGATATAGTCTCCCACTCCATTCTACTAGACTCACTAACATCATTATCCTTCACCTCCTCTACTATAGCCTGGTTCAGAAGCTACCTATCTGACAGGCAACAATCAGTCCAGTGGAAAGGAACTCTGTCTACACAACTTTCAGTCACCATAGGTGTCCCACAGGGCTCTGTACTGGGCCCACTGTTGTTCTCTATTTTCACAAATAACCTCAATAGCTCTACACATGCCACACTCATACAATATGCCAATGATTCAACCCTGATCAGCTCCGCCTCATCTCCCACCACCCTACATACACTCACTCAAGATACCTTTAACTCAGTAGAAAAATGAATATCCGGTATCCAACTAATTCTAAATCCCAAAAAGACAAAACTGCTACTATTTACCCCTAATAGATAGAAAACACCCTCTCCTTTACCATAACATCTAAGGATGGCACCACCATCTCCCCTTCTAACCACACCAAACCATAACATCTAAGGATGGCACCACCATCTCCCCTTCTAACCACACCAAACTTCTGGGCATTGAAATAGACAATAATATCCACTTTGATGTTCACATCTCATATACTGTAAAACTAGTACACAAGAAGTTAGGCTCCCTATACAGGCATAAGTCCTTTCACAAAAAGCAAGAGTCACTCTTGCACAAAGCCACCTCCTCTCAACACTATTATACGCAGCACCAATCTTTACCCAAACCAGACAATGTGACCTAGACAAACTAGAGTCATGCTATAGTAAAATAGCCAAGTTTGCTACTAACTCAACCTATAGAACCCATCACTGTACTGCACTAAAAGAACTAAAATGGCTTGAGCTACCACAGCTACTTAACTATCACCAGCTGGGCACAGCCTACAATATTCTCAAATATCCTGAAAGAAACCCTCATTATCCAACCTACTTACTGTCTATACTGCAAACCGGTACCTAAGATTTAGTGAAAAATTTCTCCTCTCCATCACCAAGGCTAACAATAATGTAGGGAAAGCGCTCTACTCCCACACCGTTGCCAGAAATTGGAACTCTCTCTTCCCCTATCCGTGTCCACTGCCCCCTCAACATCCATATTCAAAAACTCCCTCAAATCGCATCTTCTTAGTACCTGGTTATGCCCTTGTATCACATAACCCTACCCACACTGCTATTAACTCCCCAAACTCCTCTCTGATCGCATGCTGGATCTCTGATCCCTTGTAGGCTTGGTCATCTGAAAGGGTACTTTTAACTATCTTTTAAGTATCTTACCTATGTTCTATATCTTCTTTTACCTGGAGTGTTTTTTAATTTCTTGTTATATTACTATGCTCAGCATACATGATGTAACCTGTTTTGTGAATTATGCTGGATGTATTTGTATAACTTGATGCCGGAGCTTTTCTCCCCGGGCCTCCGCTGAAAATGGACCTGGTCCAGTCGGAATTTCCCGGTTAACAAATGTAAAATAAAATAAATAAATAAATCATCTAGCCCACAAGTGTCAAAAATCTGTGTAAATCCGGATAGTAATGGCTAGGCTTGTAAGGGCTGTTGAGCCATTAGCCTACTAACCTCCTATGAACAGAAACAAAACTGAGGTGGAAGTAAGCAAGGCCATACAGTGTTTTGAAAAATGGAAAGGTAACATGGCTACATGGCTGCCCGGGAGAATATTAAGAGGTAGCAGAGAGTAAAATGAGACAAGATGTAGTGTGTCTGTTCAGTATGTGCAGTAAAGAGTGAGAATGGCAGGACAGAAAGGTACTGCCCGATCTGTTGAAGACACAGGAGATGAATAGGATTTCTGCAGGGCATGGTGTCTGTAAATAACCAGTAGGTCTTATAAACATTCATAAAAAGTTGGAAATCAGTTAAGGTCAAGAAGACTGGAGCAATTGTTTGCGATATACACACACACGTGTGTGTGTGTGTGTGTGTGTGTGTACATATAGATATATTTAGGTAGTTGTAATCGTATATACATACGCACACATACACACGTGTGTGTACATATATATATTTGTGATCGTATATACACACACATGACATGTGTGTGTTTGTGTATAAATATATATATATATATATATATATATATATATATATATATATATATATATATAGGTTCATAGGTAGGTACTAGGCTATCTGCCCGAGGGCATTTATAAGCCTAGCCAGAGTGTGTCGTCTTTCGAAGCCCCATTGATTAATTAACTGATCCTCTGTCAAGCAGAGTCAATGAAGTGATTCCAGGGGTGTATTTTCTGTTACCCATCCACTCATCAAGGTTTCTTTTGAAGAGTGTTAGTGAGGGGCTCTGCCTGATGTAGTTTGGAATTTTGTTCCAAAGCATGGGGAGTCTTTGTGGCAGGAATCTATCCCTCCAACATGTTCTATTTATTGTTGTGGCGAGGTTTAGCTTACTAGAGCGCTTGGTTCGCAGTGACTTGGATTTCTTTAGGTGGAGCATGTCCATCAATTCTGAGTTGGACATGGCTTTGTAAGTCAGGCAGAGATCACCTCTGAGTAAGCGATATGCCATTGAGTACAGCCGGAGTTTTTTCAGTCGGGCTGCATAGGACATATGTTTGAGGCCAGTAATCCTCTTGGTGAGGCACTTTTGTGGTCTTTCCAGTTGTTGGAAGTGTCTTGTGAGGTACATCCCAAATGGGGCATTGTACTCTATGATGGGTCTAATGAGTGACAAGTAGAGGGGCACTATAACCTCTTTATTTCTAGATGCGAACCCTTTAGTAATTAGATGGGCCACATAAATGGATTTCCTAACTACTTTGGCAATATGATTGTCAAAGGAGAGATTACTATTTACCTGGGTCCCCAGATCTCTTATTACCTCTTCTGTATTAAGGGGGCTGCCACCTATGTGGTAATTCGTGGGTGTTTTGTTTTTCCCAAATGGGATGACTATGCATTTTTTGGCATTTAGCTTGAAGCCATGACTCTGACACCAGGTGTCCGTCTCAGTAAGGCCCTTTTGGAGGATGTCGGTGTCAGCAGGAGGGTCAATTATGGCTCCCAGTTTGCAGTCATCGACAAACTTGGTTAGCCATAGTCCTCCTGTGTTTGCCTATACTTCTGAGAAGTATATGCCAAACAGTAGGGGTCCCAGGACCAAGCCTTGCGGGACACCACTTGTGACTGGTTTAGAGTCGGACCTGGAGCCCGCTATTCTTACCGTGTGAGTTCTGTCTGTAAGCCAATTGGCAACCCATCTCGTGACATAGGGGTTTATGTTCAGTCTGGTGAGTTTTTCTGCAATACCTGAGTGGGGAATGGTGTTGAAAGCCTTGGCAAGGTCAAGGTAGGCTGTGTGAACCACCTTTCCCTTGTCTATGGCCTTGGTGACTGTCTCGAAGACATCAACCAGGTTTAGTAGGCATGATCTGCCCTTAACAAAGCCAAACTGGGTCGGTTTAAGTGTTTGGAGGTTCCCATTGTCTTTGTTAATGAGTTCCATGATGATGCGCTCCATAGCCTTGCAGACCAGGCTAGTCAGGCTTATGGGGTGATAATTACCAGGGTCAGTTGTGGCCCCTCCTTTGTGGAGAGGAATAACTGTTGCTGTGCACCATTCTATGGACACGTAGCCTGTGGAGAGGCTGAGGTTGAACAGCGTATTTAGGTGGGGGGTTAGTTCGTTCTGTAGTTCGTGCAAGACGCAGCCTGGGACACCATCTGGTCCCATTGACACTGTGTTTTTGGCTTTTGAAAGGGCTGTTTTCACTTGTGCATCTGTTATTTTTGGGACACTACACTTTTCTGGTATTGTTGTGGGCCCTTTTAGAGGTGAGAGGGGGGTGAAGTTTGCACTGAATCTATCTGCCAGGATGTTGGCAATATCAGTAGAGTAGGTTCAGTATATTTTGTGCTATTTTGCACTAGGTCAGTGCATATCTGCAAGTTGCCACTTAGACTCTTAACATAGCTAAAGAAGGCTTTGTGGTTATCTTTTGAATCCTTGGCTATTTTTCTTTCTAAGTTGGCCTTGGATGATTTCATGAGGGACCTTAGTTTCTTACTGATACTGATCAGGGATGTCTTTCCTTCTTGGGATTTGCTTCTTTTCTGAATTAGTTTCCTCCTTCTATTGTATAGCCTGTTTATTGCAGGGGTCTACCAAACTAATTTCCTTCCCTTAGAGGAGTGAGTGTTGGTTTTGCTAGGGATGGCATGATCCATGCATTCTTGTAGGTGCTCTTAGAGTGCATTTGTAAAGGTTTCTGCATCTTGGGCAGTGTTATCCTTTAGTGTGGAGGCTGTGAAACTTACCACCTCTGTCTTAAGTAAGGTGAAGTTTGCTTTAGAAACGTTTTTTACTGTGGTTTCCTTAGTTGGGGGTGGTGGTGGGGTGTGGACATCCAAAGTAATTAGTTTATGGTCTGATCTAACCAGTGACCGGTTGACCTCTGGTGTGGAACACCTGTCGCCCATGTTGGTGATGACCAGGTCCAACATGTTTTCACCTCTGGTAGGGGAGTTTACCAGCTGATCCAGGGCATTTGAGTTGATGAATTCCAGGAAGTGCTGGGCCTGAGAATTTGCACTCTAGTAGTTTTCCCAGTGAATGGTGGGGTAAATCGCCCAATATCAGGGTGTTCGGTAGGACCTTCATGTTTTCCAGTGTCTCCAGAAAGGTGAAGTGGTGGTCCTGGGTCATGGAGGGTGATCTGTAGCAGGCCACAATTTGCACTGCAGATTTGCCCAATGTAAGTTGCACATGGATGATCTCTGAGGTATCATGCTGCACCACTAACCTGGAGGTGTAGGTATCCTGGATGAATATGGATACACCCCCTCCTTTTGTGTTTCGGTCCATGTTCTTTGGCTGAAACGTGTGGTATGAGTTGTAGCCTGGTAGTGCTGGGTTGCTCTCTGGAGCCTTGAACCAGGTTTCAGTTTGTCGACGTTCTCCATACTGAGGAGTGCTTCGAGCCTGTGCATTTTGAGATTTAAACTCCTGGCATTTAGTAGCATAACCCCCAGTTTTTTGTTAATTGTGCTGTTTACAGAGGTGGGTTTGACTTTTGAGCCTTGCCTAAAAAAGGCACTATGGGGGCAGCAAGAGCCTTGGCCAGTATTCGAAAGCCTAGGGGTGACAGGTGCCAGCCGTCTCTTACGAAGCAACGCGGCTTGTCGAGCATGTCGTTCCAGGCTGACAGACACTGGATTCCCTTTGAATGACACCAGAAGCTTAGCCAATTGTTGAAATTGATCATTTTTTTCTTTATACTGAGGTATCATTCTTTGTGAGGGCAGGATGCTACTCAGGGTCAGGGTCATGCCAGCCTGGGCTACATGATCACAGAGCTCTTCCATGTCTCTTTTCATGTAGTCCAGGGAGGTACGTCTCGGGTCATTCACACCAACATGAACAATGACAGTCATATTTGTACTTGTTCTGGAGTGACCTGAGTGCTTGTGTTATGTGGCGGATTCTGTCTCCCGACAGTCAGCTAACAGTAACCTTCTGCTTGTCCAGACTAGTGAGTGGGACATCAGTGTGCCTGACTATAGAGTCACCTATTACTAGTGTGTTAGGTATGTTATTTCGCCTTAAGGGCTATGATTGTGCGGCACACTGATTTTATGTTTTATGTGTTGTCTGGTTTGTGACGGGAAGTGCAAGTTGTGTTGGGTGTCTGCTTTGGAGGTCTCTGATGCTTTTGCAGGTTTTTATTTAGATCTCCGAGTATGATTTTGTGTATTTATGTGTATTTTTTGCCAGTGCTGTTTTAGTAGGTCTTTGTGTGGCTGGAGGTGTGGTGCAAGTGTTAACCTTCTCCTCTTGACTGTCTGTTCCAGTCTTGGGTGGAGACAGCTTAGCTGTATAATTGCATCTCTCGCATATGTTAGTGTTTTGTGGTAGGAGGAGAGGGTTATCTGTGTACATGAGACAGTTGTAACATTGCCTCAGGATACCCAGATTCACCATCTGGACTGGAGAGTGCACCTGAAGTTACCCTTTTGTCATGCCTGAATAGTAGGGTGAGCTGCTTAGTCACTTGGTTGGTGAGGGGTGAATAAAGAGCCTTGCCCTGCTGGGCAATCAGTGTCAGGGTATATTAGTGCTTGCTGTTAGGTCTGAGCAAGTGCTGGGCTGTAAGATGCTTTTTGAGTGCTTTGGTTGAGAGTTAGAATAGTTTCAAGGGAAAAACTGAAGAGGAGACTTAGTGGAGCCGGGAATAATTTAACTGTAGCTAACCGGCACTAACCGGTGCGCAAAACCGTGCAAACGCAGTTTTTTTAGTAGGGAAATGAAAGAGATACAAATTAGCCCAAAATGGCCAATAAACTGCTAACTTCTGGGCTGGAACCACTCCTCCAGGTGCAGATAGGTTGCTCAAAGCTCCTCTCTCTCACATGTGAACAGAGAAACTTCCTTCTATCCAAGTAAGGTATGGGCAACTCAGAAACTAGTGTCACAGCCCTGTATTCAGCACTAGCCGGAAAACTGGACTATACTAGCTTAGAAAGGCGGGAAAAGTACAGTTGTGTACACTTACCATAAATGTAGATGTTCAAGTGTATTCACTGTTGCAGTCATTACATTTGGGTAATCTGCTGGCAGGTTGTCCTCAGTTGGCCTGATTAATAAAGTCTTGGTTCCTGCGTTGGTTGCTGTCCCTTTTTCCATGACGTCAGGTCGTCAGGAGTATAAAACATGCAGCCGATGCCAGTACATCAGTTTTTCTTGCCCCAGATGTCAGGTGCCCCCCAAATGGGAAGCAATAAATATATATATATATATATATATATATATATATATATATATATATATATATATATATATATATATATATATATATATATATATATATATATATATATTAAATTAACACAAAAAATATACTAAGTAAATACACCAAAAAGGCTTTTAAGCATAGTAAAAGAAAGTAGAGGTATAGTAAGAGAAACACAGGGGGCTGGAGGGTGGGTAACCAGGACTGCAACAGTGAATACACTCTAACATCTACATTTATGGTAAGTGTACACAACTGTACTATGTTCTTCGTGTTTCACTGTTACAGTCACTACATTTGGGTAGATTCCCAAAGCTATGATTGGGAGGATGGATTTATACAGCATTAGGACCAGCTATAAGGCCCTGCAGAACAGCAGTGGCAAAGCCAGCTCTGGATTTAGAGAAGAAAGGTAAATAGTAATGTTTGGTGAACGTATGAACTGAGCTCCAGGTAGCAGCTTCTAGAATGTCTCTAGTAGCTACACCTCAGAGAAAGGCTGTAGAAGTAGATGCAGCCCTGGTGGAATGAGATCTGATTCCCTGTGGGATAGTTTTACAATGGTGCATATAGCAGAAACAAATACAATGGCTTATCCATTTGGAAATAGTCCGCTTTGAAATAGCCTTTCCCTCTGCCCCTGCAGCAGATGCCACCAGTAGTTGTTCAGATTTTCATAGAGATTTTGTCCTGTTTAAGTAAAATCTCAGTTGTCTGTGTACATCCAATGAATGCCGAATCCGCTCTGCCTTGTGCTGTGGATTGGGAAAGAAAGTTGGCAAATGAATGGTCTGATTAAGAGCCACACTGGATACCACCTTAGGCATGAAGGATGGATTGGTCCTGAGAGACACCCTGTCCACATGAAAAATAATGAAAGGCTCCACTGCCGTAAGAGCCTGTAATTCAGAAATCCTTCTGGCTGAAGTGACTGCTAAAAGGATAGCTGTTTTCCAGGAGAGAAGTTTTAAGTGTGCAGTAGCAGCTGGCTCGAAAGGAGGGAGAGTGAGTTTTTCCAATACAAACTTGAGATCCCAGGCAGGGTTTGGAGCTCTCCTGGGTGGTCTTAAGTTTTTAGCCCCTCTGAGATACTGCTTTAGCAGAGGATGAGAGAAAAGGGGAGGTTCTGTGTTGTAATGAGCTGAAATGGCTGAGGCATGGGTTTTATGGAAGAAAATGGCAGGCCCTTGTGAAGCATCTCAGTTAAGTATTGTAAAATCTGAGGAATATTGGTCACTGCTGTGTTTATTCCTTGTGATTGGTTCCAGGCACAGAATCTTTTCCATTTGTCAGCATAAGATTTTCTAGTACTAGGCCTTCTCGCCTCCAAAACTACATCTATCACAAGTTTGCTGAGGGATGCTAAGGGTGAATTTAGGTGATTAGCCACACTGCAATATTTAAAGTTTGGAGGTAAGTGTGCAGAATTTGGTTGCTCTGCTGAGACAGTAAGTAAGGTGTCTGAGGCAGGTGCCAGGGTGGGAGGTGTGACACATTGCACAGGAGTGGGTGCCACTGTTGGCGAGGCCAGTCTGGAGCAATCAGAATCATTTTTGGTTTGTCCTGTTTGACTTTTAGTAGAACTTTGGAGAGCAGAGGCAGAGGGGGAAAACCATAGACTGATAGATTTTTCCAGCTGAATGAAAGAGCATCCACTTTCCAGGCTTTTTTGTGATGAGTTCTTGTGCAGAATTTGCCCAACTGATAGTTCTGGGGTGAGGCAAAAAGATCTATTTCTGGACCCCCCCCCATTTGTATGTCAACATGTTGAAAATAAGTGGTTCCAGTTTCCATTCGTGTGGATCAATGAGATTTCTGCTTAGTTTGTCTGCCAGAGTATTCAACTTTTCTGGCAGGATTTGAGCTTGTAGTTGTATTTGGTAGGTCAAGGTTGTGTTCCACAATGCCATGGCTAGTCTGCAAAGGGGGTAGGAGTGTGTACTCCCTGCTTGTTTATAACTGTGGTGTTGTCTGTTTTTATCATTAATTGTCCTGGATGAAGGTAGTCCTTGAAGGCTGTCAGAGCATTCTGTACAGCTAGCATCTCTTTCTGATTGATATGAAGGTGCATTTGATTTGGGTTCCATTTGCCCTGAATGCACTTCCTTGCCAGATGAGCCCCCCAAGCATAGTCTGAAGCATCTGTAGTTAGGGTTTGGGTGGCAGGGGGTGGAGTGAATGGCAGTCCCTTGTTTTGGTGGCAGGCCTCCGCCCACCATAGGAACACTAGTTGCAGGCAAGGTATGAGAGGAATCATTGTTTCCAGGCTGTGACAGTTTTGACTCCATAAACTTTTTAAGTACCGCTGAAGTTTCCTCATATGCAGTCTTGCATGTGGAATTAGAAGAATGCAGGAGGCTATGAACCCCAAGGTTTGCAGAATTTGTCTTGCAGATAGCAGGGTTTTTCTGGCCACCTGTTTGAAGTAAGTTACCAAATGAATTTGCTTTTCTGGCATAAGGTAAGCCATCTGGGCAGTTGTATTCAAGCTTGCACCCAGGAATGTAATTTTATGAAGGGGTACCAGTTGTGATTTCTTTTCGTTTATGGTGTACCCTAGTCAAGTTAGAACCCTTTTTATGAACACCAGATGCTTTTGAAGAATGTCCTTGTTTTCTGCCTGAATTAGAAAATTGTCCAGGTATGGATATATTTGAATATTTATTTGCCTGCAGAATGCAATTACTGGAACCAGGCACTTTGTGTAGACCCTGGGTGCAGTAGATAAGCCAAAGGGCAGTGCAGAGAACTGGTAGTGCAAGTAGTCCACTTTGAAGAGGAGGTATCTTATGCAAGATACCCTGATTGGGATATGCAGGTAAGCCTCTTTTAAGTCTAGAGTTACCAACCAGGCATCTTTGCCTAGCATAGGAAGTAACTGTTGAAGAGTCAGCATCTTGAATTTTGGAATGTCCAGAAATGTGTTTAGAGTAGATAAGTCCAGAATTGGACGCCATGATTTGTCTTTTCTGGGTACCAGGAAAAGTCTTGAATAGAAACCTTGTCCCTTTTCCTCTTCTGGTACTGGTTGAATAGCCCCCATATTCATGAGGGACAGTACTTGTTTCTGGGCCTCTGCCCACTGATTTGGGGGCAGGTCTGATCATCCGTTTGGGATTGGCGACGTGTGGAAATGAAATCTGTATCCCTGGGATACTATATTTAAAACCCATTTGTCCTGGGTTATAAGTTGCCAGTTTCTTGCATGAAGTGCCAGTTTCCCCCCCAAAGGGGTGGCTAAAGGGTAAGTGCTTGGTGAGTGTAGAGTGAAGTCATTGTGACTGTTTACCATAGGGAGGTGCCTTGTTGTTTCCAGATTTGGAGGAGGAGGCACCCCATTGTTTTGTTCTAAAAGTCCCTTGTGACTGAAACCTGGAGCCTTTGGAATGTCTGGGTTTGACTTGAGTGTCTCTCGAAGGAACTGGAAAGGACCAGTTCTTAGTAGGCCAGTGCCTACTAAATCTTGGAGGTTGCACTTGTAAGAAATCTTTCAGTTTGCATAGATTTAGCTTTATCTTTCATCTTTTTAAAAACTTCTTCAGCCTTATTACCAAAGAGACGGTCCTGTTGTAAAGGAGCATCCAACAATTTTGTTTTAACATGATCAGGCAGAGTTTGCTCTTTGAGCCAAGCATGCCTTCTTAGCACAGACCCAGTTACAGCAGCCCTGCAAGAGGCCTCCAAAGAATCAAAACCACATTGCAAAGTTTGTTTTCCAACTTGTTCAGCTGAATGCAATAAATCCTGTAAATCTTTATTTTCTACACAGTCAGAAATTAACATCATTTTCTGTTTAAGTAGTTCCATGATATACTGTTGATATTTAAGCATATGAAATTGACATTTTAATGCCCTGATTGCCAACGTTGCAGAAGTGTAAACCTTCTTAACCCATCTAGCCAGCGCCTTAGAATCTCTATCAGAAGGGGTAGGATTTTTAGCAGTAGAGGCCTTAATGCCCTTGGGACCCTGAGAAATTGTTTCAGGATCTGCATTAGGATTTTTGAAAAGGAATTTGTGGGAGTCAGGAACCCTGTAGTATCTGTCTGGCTTACAAGGAGCTGGAGGCAGACAATCAGGAGCATACTAGATTCTGAAAAAACATCATCAACAATGTCTAAAACAGGAGGTATAGCCAAAGGCCTATGCTGAGGTAGAAGAAGAAAATCCCTAAGTCTCTTTTTAGATTCAGAGAAATCCTGACTTTCCCAGTGGAAATGCTCCCTTAAGGTATGTAAAGTTTCCCCAAAAGAAAAATCCTCGGAGGGAAGCAGAAGGAATGGAATCTTCTGCATCAGAGTCCTCGTAAGTAGGTATAGACAAATCCTGTTCATTAGAAGAGTCAGAAGAAATAGAATCCTGTTCAGAAGAATCATAATCGATGTCTTGCCTAGGCCTCTTAGAAGGAGGGGGTTGGCTACCCCTGGTCAGAGTAATTAAATCTTCAGCCATTTTGATCATTTGATTTTTAGGCATAGGGGCCTGCACATGTGGCCCAGGCGTCGGTTTTTTAGACACAGATTTAGATTTTGGCCTTAGTTTTGAAGATGGCGTCGGTCTAATATAGAAATCTGTAGGCCTGAAAACACCCTCAGAAGCCGGTGCCTGCACAGCGGCTCCGGACCCATCTAAGGTAGAGACATCCGCGGGTTCCATATTTGAAGCATCTCACGGCATACCGGACTCTGAATGGGTCTCAATAGAGGCCTGAGAATCCGAAGTAGCGGGTATCAGGGGCTGCGAAAGCGCCTCACTGAGTACCGGCGAACTGGCGACTGGCTTAGGAGAAGCGTCATCGTTAGTTTTGGACCTTGACGGCCTGTGTCTGTCTTTTTCTTTGCATTTTTTAGGTATTCCGGTAGTCAGATTGCTAACCGACGACATTTCTGGATAATTAAGTCATGAGCCAAAATATTTAGAGGCAAACATATACCGACGTTTAATAGTGCGTTGATTAAATTTAGCACAAAACCGACAGCAAGGTACGTTGTGGTCAGGGCCTAGGCAAGGAATACAGTGCAAATGAAGATCCATATGAGGTATTTGCTTCCCACAAGTAATGCAATTATTAACTTTTACTGACATCGGTAAGGAGCAAGAAAAAGTTTCCCCAACGGGGTACTTAGCTTTTAGTTGAAGACTTTGGTTCTGAAACTCGAAAACGAAAATTTCAGGAGTCTGACGACCGGCACTTGAGAACTGCTTCTGCTTCGGGCACCGCGCGGCAAGAAAGACTGATGTAATGGCGTCGGCTGCATGTTCTTTACCCCTGACGACCTGATGTCATGGAAGAAGGGACAGCAACCGACACAGTACCCAAGACTTCAGGCCAACTGAGGGCAACCTGCCAGCAGATTACCCAAATGTAATGACTGCAACAATGAAACTCGAAGAACATCAAGCAATTTGTTTGGGTTTTTTTGAAAAGATAAGGCAAAAACAGTAAAAAAATACACCTAAAACAGCTTTAAATGACTACAAACGATCAGAAAAGGCTATCACACTTTAGTGTGTAGCCTACAACAGTTAAACAAATTATTTAAACAAAAAACTTTTTAAAAGTGCAGGCAGTCAAGTAAGTACAATATGTAAAAAAAACAAGCTTTTAAATCACAATAAACGCTGTAAAATCTGCGTTTAGCCGGAAAACAGTTAAGTACAGCAAGAAAGTATAGAAAACTGATACTAAATCACTAAGTCTCTCTCTTAAGCTAGAAGGCTTGTATCAGTTTAAGGCTTTCTAGTGCTACCCAGTAGGTTAGTTACAGGAAAGATGGGAAACAAACGCAGATGTGGTCTTTTAAACCAGAAAGTTGAAAGAGACGGACAAATTGTCCAAATGGTCAATAAACTACAAGAACCTCTCCTCTCGTGGTAGACAGGCTACCTAGTGCTTACCACTACCACTGATAAGCTAGAAGGCTTTCTTCCAACACAGAAAGGCTTGCGGGGCGCTGAAGCTTACCAACAGTCCTGGATACAGCAACTCTGTATCTGGACTAGGCTAGTTACAGGAAACGTGGGAAACAAGCGCAAGTGCGGCTTTTAAACCAGAACGTTGAAAGAGATAAAGAGATGGAAAAAAAACTGCCCAAACGGCCAGTAGCTACAATTTCTGGGCCAGGAGTCACTCCTCTTGTGGTAGATAGGTGTGTATATATATATATATATATATATATATATATATATATATATATATATATATATACGGATTCACTTTATAATCTCGAAATATTGAAATATCGAATTTCAGTATCTTGAGACTCTAAAGCCAAAAATCCACAAACCAAAAATCAAAACCGTGAAATTCAAAACTGGGAACGTCAACATAACACTACACCACACATACAAGCTGGGGTGGGAGGGTGGCCTAATGGTTAAGGTGTTTGCCTTGCAAACACAAGGTACAGGGTTTGAATCTCACAGGGGATAACTGGCTAGGCTTAAAATGGCTCGCAAGGGCAGTTAGCCTAGTACTACCCTAAGCACAAATGCACATTCCTCCCGACACCACAACAAAGCAAAACAACATACACGAATACAACACAAACACACACACCTACCCTTCCTATAAGAAGGTGGGCTAGCCCCCTTGCACCTCCCATGTGGGGAGCTGCACCCCCCACACCTCCGCTACTTAGATATACTAACTCCGAGGCTGCACTAAACACAGTAAGAGAGAAAACCCACCACTCAACATTCTGCACCCCTTTGCACAAACACACATCACATAGATACAAACACCACCACTCTCAACACTAACACACTCTGTCTTATCTACCTACCCTAACCCACACCTAACACTACCCAACACACTCGCATGTACACATACCCTCCCCAAAACCCTTAAAAAAACATAATACTTGCCTAATGCACCATCAGTACCACTGGTTCGACATTTCCAGGTTCGATATTCTGCAGTTTCGCGCAAAAATTTGGTCTCGAAATACTAAAATTCGACATTTCAGTATTTTGATTCCAAAGGGAACCCATATATATATATATATATATATATATATATATATATATATATGTGTGTGTGTTTGTGCATATATATATATATATATATATATATATATATATATATATATATATATATATACGACTTTTGATTTAGTAAAATGAGGATGCTTATTAACAATATTACAACAAATAGGGTTAGGAGAGAAATTAAAGAAATAGGTGAGAGTGCTACACGATTATGCACCAGTAACATTTAGTGCTGATAGTATGCATAAGTGCTATCAGCACTAAACGTCCTATAAGGAAACCGCTCCAGTACTTGGTAATGATGACCATCCCTCCTGGTATGTCTAAAGTTCAGTTCCCTATGCTTTCTCCTATTAACCTGGTGAACCTGGGCATTCTGAGGCAGTGTAGCAACTGCCTCATGTACACAGCCAACCCTCTTCTCTTACCTCCTACCACTCAGACTTGTGAGAGATGCATTTGTATCTCAAAATTGGAAGTCATGCACTCTCCAACAAGACCAAAATAGCTGGTCAAGCGGAGGTCAGCACCTGCACCACACCACATGGAACACATAGCCCTCCAGAACACCCACCATCACAGCTTTCACATAAAAACACAAACCACACACCCACCTTCGTGGATGCTCTCAGTAGAAATCTACCCAAACAGCAGAGACCTCCAAGGCAGAAATGCATTTCCACCCCCGCACAGCACAAACCACAAGACACATAGCTCACCTACACACTGTGTCCCGCAACCTAAGCCCCCAAGGCAAAACAGCTTGCCCAGTACTCTAATCATAGGTGACTCACTAGTGAGGCCCACTGACATCCCACTTACCAGTCGGTTGTCTATCGGGTGCCAGAATCTGACACATAATGCACGCACTCTGCTCACTTCGCAACAAGTACACGTATGACTCTGTCATTGTCCATGTGGGTGTGAATGACTGGAGATGCACGTCTCTGGACTACATGAAAAAGAGATATGATGGAGCTTTCGGATTATGTGGCCCAGGCAAGTATAACTCTAACTCTGAGCAGCATCCTACAGTCGCTTAGAATGATACCACAGTACAAGCAAAAAATGATTGACTTTAATAATTGGCTAAGTTTCTGGTGTCATTCTAAGGGCATCCAATATCTGTCTGCTTGGGATGACATGATTGACAGACCTTGATTCTTTGCCAGAGATGGCCTGCATCTGTCACCCCTGGGTTTCCGGGTACTGGCTAAGGCTCTTGCCACCCCTGTAGTGCATTTTTTAGACAGTGTTCCAAAGACCAACCTACCAACGTAACAGCTACAAATAAATGCAATCTGAAGGTCATGCTGCTCAGTGCTAGAAGTCTAAATCTCAAGATGCACTCACTCGAAGCATTCCTCAGAATGGAGAACATCGACATGTGTGCTGTAACGAAGACCTGGTTTAAAGCAGCAGAAAGCACCCATGCGCTACCAGGCATTTCACACCTTTCGGCCCCAGAACACAGACCGAAGCTGTAAAAGGATATGCACACCTCCAGACTAGTGGCCCAGCATAACTCATCCGAGATACTTCAGGTACAACTAACATTGGTTAAGATGGCAATTCAGGTTGTAGCCTGCTATAGGTCCCCAACTGTGTTCCAAGACTCTCACTCCATGTTCTTAAGCACCCTGGAATCTGTTAGGGTCCAACCCAACACTCTCATACTGGGTGACGTCAGCTACCCCTCCATCAACTGGGAAAACTCATGAACTAATACACTGGCCCAACACTTCCTGGAATTCATCAATTCCAGTGCCCTGGACCAGCTCATTCTTATCCCCACTAGAGAAAGCAACATCCTTGACCTGGTTATTACTAACATGGGCAACCATTGCTCTATCCCAGTAGTCAGTTCCTCCCTGGTTAGATCTGACCACAAACTAATCGCCATGGAAATCCACATCTCCCCCACACCCCCCGCAAAGGTAACCACCATGAAAAACTTTTCCAAAGCAGACTTTGGGCCCCTAAAAAAACCAAGGTGGCTAACTTCACGGCACCCATGCAAAAGGAAAATAGTTGCATGACTGCCGAATCATACACGAATGCACTGTACGAACATGTACATAAATGCATGGAACTAGCCATACCCAACAGAACCAAGACGCTCACCTCCAAAAAAAGGAAGCCAATCTGGTGGTCCCCTGCCATTAATAAACTCTACAACAGAAGGAAGAAACTGTTGTAGAAAAAGGTGAAGCCCCAAGACTGGAAAAAACTCCCTTATTAGCCTCAAGAAAAATTTGAGATCCCTTATCAAAACCTCTAAAGCCAGCTATGAAGGCAGAATTGTAGCAGACACTAAAAACAACCACAAAGCCTTCTGTATTTATATCAAGAATCCCCATGGCAATACCCAGGTTTGCTTTGAGTTGCTTCACAATGGTACCTCCTGTACTGAGCCAACAGATATTGCCAACACACTGGCCAACAGATTCGGTGCCAACTTTACCCCCCCCCCCCAAAGGACCATTCAGAATACTGGAAGAATTCCAGGCACCCAGCATTACTGCAGCACAGGTTAAAGCTGCATTGTCCAAGGCCAAGAATATACCTTCCATGGCACCCGACAATATCCCTAGCTGTGTTCTACATGAACTACAAAGTGAACTGACAGCACATCTGTGTGCTCTGTTCACTCACAGCCTCACCTCAGGCTTTGTCCCTACCTAATGGCGCACTGCTACAGTCATCCCTCTCCATAAAGGGGGAGCGACTACAGACCCTGTGAATTATCGTCCCATTAGCCTGACTAGTCTGATATGTAAGGCTATGGAGCGCATCATCATGGACCTAATTAACTAAGATATACGGAATCTCCATACTCTAGATCCCACACAATTTGGTTTTCTAATGGGTCGATCATGCCTGCTGAACCTGACTGACTTCTTTGAGGCAGTCACCAGAGCTGTGGATGAGGGTAAGGCAGTTCATACAGCTTACCTCAATCTGGCCAAGGACTTTGATAGCATTCCTCACTCAGGAATTATTGTTAAACTCATCAAAATAGGCATCAACCCCTATATCATCAGATGGGTTGCAAACTGGCTCACAGATAGAACCCACAGCATGAAAGTAGCAGACTCCAAATCATACTGCCTACCAGTCACGAGTGGAGTCCCACAGGGATTGGTCCTGGGTCCTCTCCTGTTTGGCATCTACTTCTCAGAAGTCCAGGCCAACATGGAGGGACTCTGGCTGACCAAGTTTGCCAATGACTGCAAACTGGGAGCCATTATTAACTCTGAGACAAATGACTGGTGTCGAAACCATGGCCTTAAACTTAATGCTAAAAAAAATGCGTTGTCATCCCCTTTGGGAAAAACTCGGTTTCCACCAATTACCAGATCCATGGGAGCCCACTGAACAATGAAGGCGTTATAAGAGATCTAGGGACACAGGTTGACAGCAACCTCTCCTTCGACACTGTATTGCCACTGTAGTCAGAAAGTCCTATGTGGCACATCTCATTACCAAAGGTTTTGCATCCAGGAAGAAAGACGTCATCATCTCTCTCTACACTTCCCTTGTTAGACCAGTCATCGAGTATAATGCCCCATTTGACATGTACCTCACTAGACACCTGCAACAGCTGGAGAGGCCACAAAAGTACCACACAAAGAGGATCCTAGACCTTAATGTCCTACACAGACAGACTCAAAAAAACTCCAGCTTTTCTCTGTCTCATATCGTCTACTAAGAGGCGATCTCTGCTTGACTTACAAAGCCATGTCTGACCCAGCTCTGTTAGAAATGCTACATCTAAAGAAATCTCAATCCCTCCACACACCACACACTCCAGAGACCTCAACCTCACTACAACAATCAACAGAACATGCTGGAGGGAGGGACAGGTTCATAACACAGAGACTGCCCTTGCTCTGGAATAAACTTCCAGTACACATCAAGCAGAGTACCTCACTGGCCCTCTTCAAGAGAAATCTTGACGAATGGCTGGGAAATAGAAAGTTCACCCTGGGGATCACTCCAGTGGCTTTACTTGATAGAGGCACTGGTAACTAATGTCTGACGGCACGATGCCAGAGCACTTCTATGGGCTAGGCTTGTAAAGGCTCCAGGGCCATTAGCCAAGTACATACCTATGAACCTAGGAACTCTTCTACTGAATGGATATGTAATTGTTGTAACAGTAGAAAGAGAAATTAAAATAAGGTTACCCATTCTGTCCTAGTCTGTATCCATTAGTGGTGGAAGTACTAAGAAAGAGAACAAGGGAGGGCTTGGCAAAACTGGAAAAGAGAGGAAGGAAAGAATTGTCATGCATTTCTTTGTTTTGTTTTTATTTACTTATTTCCTTCCTTCCTTCTTTTCTTTTTTAACCTGTTAGCCCTACTGAGTCAATTCTTTGGTGGCCCATGTAGAAATGTTCTATCATGAAAAGCAGTGTAGTCAGTGAAGTTTTATCTAACATAGGAAGTCTTGAGCAGTGGAAAAGCAAACAAGATTTTCCAGCTTCAACATTTCCAGTCAGGTAGCGCAGAGTATATACAATATATACATTTTTTTTTCTAAAGGGTAATGCACACACTAGTATAGTATAATGAAATTACAGTAGCCGACTCACAGAAAAGTTTTAGAAATTTAAGTCACGTGTATGCACTATATTAACATAGTTTGCATTATATATTTAATATAGCATCTTATTCATCAAATCCTGCTGATCTGACTTGTGAGTCCTCAAGCTGCTTGCCAGATACGAGTCAGCAAAACTAGAGCTCCAGCCTCTAGCTTTTTTAATCTTTTCCTACCCATAATGCACTTAACAGGAGAAGCTGCCCCAGATATCGTTTGCTTTCTCAGCTTTCAGATGTCATTGCTATCTTCAGCAAGCTAAGTGCTCCGCCTTTTATAAAACTTTTTAGGCACTGTCTTCTAGATTTCTTCTTCTGGTAGTGATATTGATATTTCTGTATATTTTTTTATTCTGTTACAATGAGAGAACTTTTTCTGTACTTTGAATTATTGCATTTCCTCGTTATGTGGACATTAGCCCTACCTTGTAGCTGTGTCTTTTTAATATATATGTGTGTATTTTTTTAATAGTGTTACATAGTTAAGCTTGTGTATTTGTTCTACCTGTGTATGTAGTTGGCCTTTGACTTGTTCAAAGTTGTAGTTGCTTGTCTGTCTTTTATTTATTTTTTATATTAGCTATGGAGAATAACAAACTGGATTAAGAAAAACGTTTTTAAAAGGTTTTTACAGTGTGGCCCCAAGATTCCCATTCTGGACTATCATGACCATAGTTGGTGTGTCTGGGGATAGTAAACCTCCCAGCTGTTTTTTCTGTCTGTGCAAGGCCATTGGTCAGCAGGCCTTGTCAGACAGGAGTTAAGTTGATAATCAAAGGCTTGCTCTCCCTGGATTCAGAATCAGACATGCACAGGAAGGAAACTGTCCAGTATTGATGGACATGCTCCACCTAAAGAAAACCATATCTACTCGAGCCACATGCTCTAGGGATCTAAACCTCACCACAACAATAAATAGGACATGCTGGAGGGATAGATTCTTGTCCCAGAGACTTCCCATGCTCTGGAACAAGATTCCAGTCTACATTAGGCAGAACTCCTCACTAACACTCTTCAAGAGAAACCTTGATGAGTGGATGGGAAACCGAAAGTTTACCCCGGGGATAATTTCAGTGGCTCTGCTGGATAGAGGCACAGGGAACTAATCTAAGGGGGTGGTGAAAGCCAACACATTCTGGCAGGCTTATAAATGCCTTTGGGCAGATAGCCTAGTACCTACCTATGACAAAGAAAAGAACACCGATCAGGAATCCAAAAAGAGAAAACTCTGAGTCTTCTGGTGCCAGACTTCTGAAAATTTATCACCTGAAGCTGACCGTTTTATTGGCCCTGTCTTTATCTGTTATATTGGCTCTACTTCCCAAAGAGCCTAATGTTGTTGACACATTGCCCAGGTGCCAGGTCTGAAAGGGAGCTTTCCCTTTTAGACTTCCATCACAGTCTACATTCAGGTCCTTCATGTCTTTTACGAGTAATTGAAAAGTAGGTTTGGATCATATGATTTGGGCCTTCATCAAGATGCAAGTATGGGTGTTCTTCATTCCCCTCTGCTTTGAGGGCAGAATGAGTTGGCTCCTCATCCCCTATCTTTGCTCCTTCCCTTGTCTTCCTTTCAGATCCAGTATTTTTGAAGCCAACTACCCTCATGGAGCCTGTGACTTTGGCACAGAGTTTCACCCTAGCTTTGGCTCCAAAAAGTTCTGACTCATTTACCCAACCTCGAGGCTGTTTGATTTGGGTGGATCTTGGGACAAATCTCTCAACATTGACACTGCTGCGCTTGTCTTTGGACCCATTGCTTATGGTGACCTTTTCACTGGTGGGAGCCAGCCTTAGAGCTGATGGTAGCAATCCCCTCATCAGGCATGTCTACTCTGTCAGGTTCTGGGATCACTTCATTAAAGCCACCTCTGTCTTCTATGGGGACAGTGCACTCAGTGGGGGTTCCATGGATCAGGGAGATGCTAGCTCACTCTTTGAGGCTCGTAGCCTTCCCGCAAGAGGTGCTACACAAGCTTCTTTGGTGTCTGCCCCTCCCCCCCCCAGGACACCCTTAATCTCTTGTCTCGATCTTCTCATATGTCCCAGGGTCAGAGTTGAGATGATGCTCTCAAATATGCCGCCCAGTTGCAGGACCAGTCCTCTGAAGACTGACTTGCCTACCACTGAGGTTCCAAAGAAGGGATTGTGCAAGAGGATGCACACTGACTGTCCTGATGAGTCGATCACTTAGAATGCTGAGTCAGAGGATCGATAGACATCCCCCACAGTCTACTACAGAAGATCTAAACTTAATGAAATATTGGACCTCATGCACCTAAGGGGAAATTGGTCCACAGACCCACCCTGTGAGTATGAGCAGGTCCTGTTTGAGGCATACGGCTAGGCTCCTTCTAGCACATGGGTAGTTCCAGTGGATCACCTGTTTGATCTGGTAACCAGGAGAGCATGGCAGGAGCCAACACTTCTGAAAGCATTCTTAGGAAACCAGACAATTTTCAGCCCCTCCACCACTACCACCAAGGACAGGCAGTTTTGGTGCAGGACTCCATTGGTTGTAGCTGAGCAAATGATTGAACCTTCTGCATATTGAGTCAGAAAATAGTTTGGTACACTTTTACTTGCATCATTATTTATTATCTTAAATAGAAATGGACCCAGAATTGATTCTTGAGAGATCTTTACTGATGTAGGTTTGGACAAGAAATATATGATGTTCATCGTGCATACAGCTGCAGTCATAACAGATGGGTTCTCCTGCCATCAGGCGGGTCCTCGGTCGGCCAAATTCCAAAGTCTAGGTCCGGCCTCGGTTGTCGTCTCTTTCTTTCCTGACGTCAGTGCGACAGGGGTATATAAGACACAGCTGACACCATTTTCTTCAGTCTTTGAAGCAGTTCGCAAGTGCCGGTCGGCCAGCTCCTGAAATTACGAAAATTGGGAAACCAAAGTCTTCTTTAAAGCTAAGTACCCCATTGGGGAAACTTTTCTTGCCTCAGACCGATGTCAGACAAAGTTAACAATTGTATTTCTTGTGGGAAGCAACACCGCATAAGGATTTCCATTCCTCTGTATACCTTGTTTAGGCCCAGACCACGACCCTCGCTGTCGCTTTTGTGCTACTTTCAATAACGCACTATAAAGCGCCGGGCGGAGTTCGCCCAGCACTTTTGGTAAAGCTTTTGATTATAAAATGTTGTCAGAGACTCGACACCCGTTTGTCCAAAACGCAAGGACAAAGACCGACAGAGGTCAGCGGTCTCCACCGACACCACGCCAAAACCGACTACACGTGGTCCGGTTCTCAGCGTGCCTACGCAGCCCCTGACTACTGACGACACTTCTCTGGCGGTGTCTTCTGTAACCGAGACCGCAGGTGCCTCGGCCCATACCCTGACTACAGCTACCGAAGCCACTCTGAGTGTTGAGCCTCTTAATGTGGACAGGTCCACTTCCACCCATGGTGTCTTCAGACCCTCATCTTCCTTTTCCATAAAGGCCTTTACTAAGTCCAAATCAGCCATGCATCCCAAGAGGCCTGTTGCACAGGGCCCATCTCCAGGCCCCATGCCTAAAAAGCAGATGCTCAAAATGGCTGAGGATTTAATTACTCTTATCAGGGGTTCCCAACCCCCTCCGGACAAGAGACCCAGAGTGGAGGAAGATTCTCCCTCTTCTGACCAGGGCTCCATTATTTCAGAACATTCTGACGAAGAGGAACACTTGTACTCCCCTTTTGAAGATTCTGATGCAGAGCAGTCCATTCCTTCTGTATCTCCCCCAGAGGATTTTTCTTTTGGGGAAACCTTGCATACCTTGTGGGAACACTTCCATTGGGAAGGCCAAGATTTTTCAGACTCCAAGAAAAGACTTAGGGAATTTCTTTTGCTACCTCAGCATAGACCTCTGGCGATTCCTCCTGTCTTGGACATACTTGATGATGTTATCGGGAGGCTTGCCTTAATCTGCCTCCTGCCCCAGTCAAGCCTGATAGGTACTACAGAGTTCCTAACTCACACCAATTTCTTTACAAAAGCCATAATGCTGACCCTGAAACCATTTCTCAAGGCCCCAAGGGAATGAAGGCCTCTACTGCTAAGAATCCATTACCTTCTGAAAGAGAGTCTAGATCCTTAGAAAGGTGGGGAATAAAGGTATATACCTCGGCCACCCTAGCCATGAGGGCCTTAAATTGTCAGTTCCATATGCTTAAATATCAGCAGTTTCTGTTATCACAATTAAGGAATAAAATGTCACAACCTGAACAACCAGATTTGAAGGAGTTGCAGGATATGATGCATAGTGCAGAACAAGTGGGTAAACACACCTTACAATGTGGCTATGATGCTCTAGAGGCCTCAAGTAGAGCTGCTGTTACAAACCTTGCCTGATCATGTTAAAGCTAAACTACTAGATGCTCCTTTACAAAAGGATGTATTATTTGGTACTAATGCTGAGGAGATACTACGGAAAATGGAAGAAAAAGCTAAATCTATGCAAACTGTCAAAGCTTTTCTACAGGTACAGCCACCACGTTTTAGCAGAAATTGGCCTTCAAAAAACTGGTCCTTTCCAGCCACGGACAAGCCCCAAAGAGGTAGATACAGGCGCACAAGGGGCAGAGGACAATCTCAAGGATCATATAGAGGCAGACATTGGCAAACTCCAGCACCAAGAGGTGGCGAAGACAGTGCACAACAATACAGGAAACAAACCCAATGACTTTCCCCTTTGCATGCCAAGCAAGTCTCAGCTGGCAGCACCCTTGGGAGGAAAGCTGGCATTATTTTCAAAAAATTGGCATATTATCACAACAGACAAATGGATCCTGGACATGAGGCTACAGATTTCATTTTCACACTCTTCCAAAAATGAGAGGCATGCCGAACCTGCCACACAATCAAAGGGCAGAGGCTCAAATACAAATTTCAAAGCTCATGGACATGAAGGCTATTCAAGAGGTACCTACTCACGAACAAGGTCAAGGTTTTTATTCCAGACTATTCCTGGTACCAAGGAAGGGAACTGATTGGAGACCCATTTTGGACTTATCCACCCTAAACACATTTCTACTCGTACCAAAATTCAAGATGCTCACCTTACAGCAGCTTCTTCCCATGCTGGGCAAGGAGTCTTGGCTGGTAACATTGGACCTCAAGGAGGCATACCTGCATGCCCCAATCAGACAAAGCTGCAGAAGATACCTCAGATTTCTTGCAGGTTCAATCCACTATCAATTCTCTGCATTGCCCTTTGGCTTATCTACTGCTACCAGAGTATTCACGAAATGCCTGGCATCAGTAATTGCCTACTGCAGACTTCAAGGGATACAAATTTACCCTTATTTGGACGACTGCCTGATCCAAGCGGACAGCAAACACATACTTCTGGAACATCTGGCTTATGTAACACGGTTATTGAATTCTCTGGGATACACAGTCAACAAAGAGAAATCCAGGCTAACACCATCTCAGAAAATAATTTTCCTGGGTGCCAACTTGGACACAAACACCCAGATGGCCTATCTTACGCCAGAAAAACAGGGGCAACTAACTCAGTACTTCAAAATACTAGCAAATTGTACCAGGCTAACTGCAAGGAAAATCCTGCAGGCTCTGGGCTTCATGGCATCTTGCATTCTTCTAATCCCATGTGCAAAGTTGCATATGAGGAAACTTCAATGGTACCTAAAACCTATGGTCTCAACACAGCCACAGTTTGGAAACAATAATACCACTAATCCCATGTTTGCAAAAGGAATTTCTATGGTGGGCCCAAGCATGCCAAACAAACACAGGTCTACTATTCTGCAAGCCTCAAGCAAATCAAGTCATCACAACAGCGCCTCAGACTACGCCTGGGGGCACACATGACAGACAGGTGCATTCAGGGCAAATGGTCCCAAAAGGAAAAGCACCTTCACATCAATCAAAAGGAAATGCTAGCAGTGATAAATGCAATTACAGCTTTCAAGGACCTCCTGCATCCAGGGCAATTATTGATAAGAACAGACAACACCACAGTAATGTGGTACATAAACAAACAAGGAGGAACACATTCATACCCCTGTGCAGGCTGGCCATGTCACTTTGGAACTTGGCTCTGGAATGCGTCGAACTCCAAGCACAGTACCTGCCAGGTTTGGAAAACACGCTGGCAGACAATCTAAGCAGAAATATGACAGACCAATGGAAGTTGCATCCTCAAGTGTTTGGGGAAGGCCAGACATAGATCTCTTTGCCTCCCACAGGAATCATCAATTGACAAAATTCTGCTCAAGGACATTCCATCCTAAGGCCTGGAGAGTGGATGCCCTTTCTTTCAGTTGGGCAGCATGGACAGTTTACTCCTTCCCACCTTTGCCTCTTCTGCCCAAGGTGCTCTTGAAAGCAAGAGCAGACAGACCGAAGATGATACTGATTGCTCCAGACTGGCCAAGACAACACTGGTACCCACTCCTGAGGAGCCTAACACATTCTCCTCCCTGGACCCTACCTCTAATGCCTCTTCTACTGACTCAGCACAGCTACAAAACTCTTCACAGTCAGCTGAAAACACTCAATCTGGCTGCATGGAAAATTCCTTAACACCACAACAGACCCTACTCTCCAAGGAGGTGCAGGATGTCATTTTGGAGACCAGAAGGCCATCTACTAGAAAGGCTTACTCTGCAAAATGGAAACGGTTTTGCGCTTGGAATGAGAAAAAAGGCCAGGATCCTAGAAAACTGAATTTGCCTAAGATATTACAGTATCTAGCTGAGCTGTTGAAGAGTGGACTTTCATTTTCCTCCATCAAAATCCATGCCTCAGCCATTTCTGCAGAATACAACACTGATCCACCCTTATTCTCTCATCCACTCTTAAGACAGTTCCTCAGAGGGGCTAAGAATATAAGACCTCCAAGGAAACAACCAATACCAGCCTGGGATCTTAATTACATTCTAGAAAAATTAACATTGCCTCCCTTTGAACCAGCTGCCTCAACAGATTTGCAATATTTGTCCTGGAAAACAGCTTTCCTTCTGGCCATTACCTCAGCTCGTAGGGTTTCGGAACTACAAGCCCTCATGGCTGTGCAGCCCTTTCTCATCTTCCATCAGGACAGGGTTTCCCTACGAACCAACCTGTCATTTATGCCTAAGGTAGTATCCAGGGTAGCTTTAAATCAGGCCATTCACTTACCTACCTTTTACCCCAATCCTGAAAACAAAGGGGAAAGGCTGCTACATTCCTTAGACATCCATAGACAGCTACGTTACTATTTGGACAGAACAAAGCCTTTCAGGAAATCAGAACAACTCTTTGTGTCCTATGCTGTAGGAGCTCAAGGGAAGCCAATTTCCAAACAGACAATTTCAAAATGGATAGGCCACTGCATACGGTTTTGTTACTCCTTTCATGGTAAATCTGTACCTGCAGGCATCAGATCCCACTCCACAAGGGCCACAGCTACCTCTGCAGCCTTCCTCAGAGGAATCCCTACCAAAGATATTTTGGAGGCAGCCACTTGGAATTCTGTGCATACCTTCACTAAACACTACCACCTACCTTTATACTCCAAAACTAGAGCAGGCTTTGCCACTGCTGTGTTGCAGGGCATTCTGGCTCCTCCCAGTTCCACCTAGTGCCTGCCACCCTGTGCGTAGCTTTGGGATTCTACCCATCTGTTATGACTGCAGCTGTATGCACGATAAACATAGTACAGTTTTGTACCTACCATAAATGTAGATGTTCGAGTGCTAATACAGCTGCAGTCCAGGTTTCCCTCCCCTCTGGGTACAGACCTAGTGGCTAACTCCTCATCTTACAACTTGATTGGGTTATCCTTCTATGGTGTATTTGCTTGCAACTACTGGTTTTTGATTATATTACAATGCATGATTATATATTATATATATATATATATATATATATATTTTTTTTTTTATATATATATTGCCTTCCTTCTAGGGGCACCTGACATCTGGGGCAAGAAAGACTGAAGAAAATGGCGTCGGCTGTGTCTTATATACCCCTGTCACACTGACGTCAGGAAAAGCGGCGACAACGACCTAGACTTTGGAATTCCCCCGGCGAGGACCCGCCTGACGGCAGGAGAACCCATCTGTTATGACTGCAGCTGTATTAGCACTCGAATATCTACATTTATGGTAGGTACAAAACTGTACTTTTGGTCATGTTATAGATTGTGATTAAGCTTGCAAGTAACTACTTCTCCATTGTATGGTGTTTAATGGCCAGAGTAGCTGACCGTTTTATGAGTAGTTGATGTGACAGTGTCACATGCCTTGGCTAGGTCCAGAAAATGAAACGCTTCCGTGTTTCATTGATTTCTTTGTTGGTTTAGTGTATATTGGAGAGTTAGTAGTGCTGATGGAATACTGTATCCTGGACAGAAACCATTTTTGAGAGGGGGAGAGCAATTTTTTAGGTGGTTTGCTAGTTGGTTATGTATACATTTTTCAATTATTTCTGATATTACAAATTATATGCCAATAGGGCTGAAGTATGATATTTCTAACTGTGGCTCCTGTTTTATGATGTGATGTAAGAACAGGCTTGTTTTCAGATTTTTGGTACATATTCTCTTATTTGTCTGTTTATGAGGCTTGTAATGGGAGTACATAACTGTTCCAGCAGCTTTACGGAGATAGTTACAGTAACCTTGATGTTCGTGTTTCACTGTTGCAGTCATTACACTAGGGTTATCCTGCTGGCAGGCTACCTGCAGTTGGCCTGAATTCCAAAGTCCTGGTCCGGTGTTGGCTGCTGTCGCCTCTTCCCTGACTTCAGTACTCCAGGGGTATAAAAGATGCAGCCGATGCCATTTTCTTCAGTCTTTCTTGCTGCGCGGTGCCAGAAGCAAAAGCAATTCGCAAGTGCCGGCCGGCCGACTCCTGAGATTTTCAAAATCGAATTTCAGATCCGAAGTCTTCAATAAAGATAAGTACCCCGTTGGGGAAACTTTTTTCTTGCTCCAGACCGATGTCAGAAAAAGTTAACAATTGTATTTCTTGTGGGAAGCAAATACCTCATAAAGATTTTCATTCTTACTGTATTCCTTGCCTAGGCCCTGACCACGACATTGCTAGTTGTCGGTTTTGTGCTAGATTTAACCAACGCACTATTAAGCATCGGTACAATTTTGCTTTTCATTATTTTGGCAGAAGGTTTAACTATATAATGCCGTCGGAACAACGACGAATGGAATTCATAAAAAACACAGGGATAAAGACAAGGACAAGCATCCGAGGTCCAAAACTGATGATGAAGCCTCTTCTAGGCCTGTTGCCGGTTCACAGGTGCTCAGTGAGGCGCTTTCGCAGCCCCTGACTCCTGCTACCTCAGAGCCACAGGCCGCCTCCGACTCCCACGTGGAGACAGCTAGGCCTCTGGATACTCAAGGTATTGGCCCTTTGGAAATTGATCCCTTAGATGGGTCTGGAGCTGCTGAGCAGGCATTGACTTCTGAGGGTGTCTTCAGACCTACACAGCTTTATATAAAGCCTACTTCAGCATCCAAGACAAAGCCTAAAACAGTTTTAAAGACAAGGAAACCAGTACAGCATTCTCCAGGACAGACTTCTATGCCTAAGAAACAGATGCTCAAAATGGCCGAAGACCTGATTACTTTGATCAGGGGTTCCCATCCCCCTCCTGGTAAGAGGCCTAAGCAAGACACTGAATATGATTCCTCTGATCAGTTTTCCATTTCCTCTGATTCCTCTTCTGAACAGGGATATTCTGATGCTGAAGATTCGATTCCTTCAGCTTCTCCTCCTGAGGACTATTCATTTGGGGAAACCCTGCATACCATGAGGGAGCATTTCCACTGGGAGAGCAAAGATTATTCCGATTCTAAGAAAAGACTTGGAGACTTTCTTTTACTTCCTCAGCACAGACCTCTTGCAATTCCCCCTGTTCTAGACATAGTAGATGATGTTTTTTCAGAGTCCGGTCTGTCTCCAGACTCTTTACCTCCTGCTCCTGTTAAGCCGGACAGATATTACAGGGTTCCAGACTCCCATAAATTTCTTTACAAAAACCCTGCTGCTGACCCAGAAACTATCTCACAGGGTCCCAAAGGGGTCAAGGCTGCTTCTACTAAAAACCCTGTCCCCTCAGATAGAGATTCTAGGGCTTTGGACAGATGGGGGAAAAAAGTTTACACTTCTGCTACCTTGGCTGCAAGGGCTTTAAATTGTCAATTTCATATGCTCAAATACCAGCAATACTTAATGTCTTTGTTAAAACAAAAAATGTTGACAAATTCTGAATGTTCAGAGAACAAAGATTTGCAGGATTTATTGCATGCAGCTGAACAAGTGGAAAACATAATTTGCAATGTGGCTATGATTCACTGGAGGCCTCCTGTAGGGCTGCTGTTACAGGTTCTGTTATTAGAAGGCATGCTTGGTTAAAGGAACAGAATCTGCCTGATCATGTTAAAGCAAAATTATTGGATGCTCTATTACAGCATGATACTTTGTTTGGTGTTAAGGCAGAAGAGGTGTTGAAGAAAATGGAGGACAAGGCTAAATCTATGCAGACAGTAAAAGATTTCTTACAGGTTTAGCCACCCAGATTTAGCAGGAACTGTCCCTCTAAGAATTGGTCCTATCCAGTGTCAGACAGACCACAAAGAGGCAGATTCAGATGCCCTAGAGGCAGGCAACAGCCCCAGGGCTCATACAGGCCCAAACAATGGGGTGCTTCTACCTCCAAAAGTGGAGAAGACAAATCACAGCCTTATAGAAAACAGTCCCAATGACTTTTCTCTGCCAATGCCATGCACTTATTTTTTTGGCAGCACCCTTAGGGGGAAAGCTAGCACTTTTTTCCCAAAACTGGCACAAGATCACCCAGGACAAATGGGTCTTAAATATAGTCTCTCAGGGCTACAGGTTCCATTTTCACATCATTCCAAAGGCAAAAGGTATGCCAGACTGCCACACAATCAATGGGCAGAGGTACAAAAGCAAATTTCATCTCTCATGGACATGGGAGCTATTCAGCCAGTGCCACAACAAGAGCAGGGACAAGGATTTTACTCAAGACTTTTCTTAGTACCGAGAAAGGACAAAGCCTGGAGACCAATTCTGGACCTGTCTATTCTAAATACTTTTCTAGATGTCCCAAAATTCAAAATGTTGACTCTACAGCAGCTTCTACCCATGCTGGACAAGAAGGCTTGGCTTGTAACGTTGGACCTCAAAGAGGCATACCTGCATATCCCAATTAGACAATCTTGCAGAAGATACCTTAGATTCATAGCTGGCTCAATGCACTATCAATTCCCTGCACTGCCCTTTAGCTTATCTACTGCGCCCAGGGTCTTCACAAAATACCTGGCACCAGTAATTGCATTTTGCTGACAAAAGAAGAATTCAAATATATCCCTACTTGGACGACTGCCTTATTCAAGCAAAGACCAAAAATATTCTACTACAGCATCTGGTGTTTGTAAAAAGATTACTAATTTGTCTAGGGTAGACAGTGAACGAAAAGAAATCAAAACTAGTACCCTCTCAAGAGATAATATTCCTGGGTGCAAGCTTAAATACAACTGCCCAGATGGCTTATCTCACGCCAAACAAACAAAGGCAACTGACTTCTTACTTCAAAAACATGGCAACAAAGACCCAGATATCTGCAAGAAAAATTCTGCAGGCTCTGGGCTACATGGCATCCTGCATTCTACTAATTCCATATGCAAGACTGCATATGAGGAAATTACAATGGTATGTAAAAAGTGTTTGGACTCAACATTGCCACAGCCTGGAAACAGTAATTATTCTCATTCCCTGCCTGTAACAGGAATTTCAATGGTGGGCACAGGCCTGTCACCACAACAAGGGACAGCCATTCACCTTACCCACTGCCAGGCAGACAGTAACAACAGATGCATCAGATTATGACTGGGGGGTGCACATGGCAGGAAAATGCATTCAGGGCACATGGCCCACAAACCAAATGCATCTTCATATCAATCAAAAAGAGATGCTAGCTGTACAAAATGCCCTGACAGCCTTCAAGGACCTACTTCATCCAGGACAACTGCTGATAAAGACGGACAATACTACAGTCATATGGTACATAAACAAGCAAGGGGACACACATTCCTACCCCCTCTGCAGACAAGCCATGACTTTGTGGAACACAGCATTGACTTGTCAAGTACATCTGCAAGCACAATTCCTGCCAGGAAAGACAAATACTTTGGCAGACAAACTAAGCAGAAACCTCATGAATCCTCACGAGTGGAAACTAGATCCACAAATCTTCAACATAACAGGGAAATGGGGATGCCCAGACATAGATCTATTCGCCTCCCCCCACAACTGCCAGCTACAGAGATTCTGCACTCGGACTTATCACCAGTAAGCATGGAAAGTGGATGCCCTTTCATTCAGCTGGAAAGCCCTTACATTGTATGCTTTCCCTCCTCTGCCTCTCCTCTTCAGGGTACTCTTAAAGGTCAGACAAGAGAAGCCAAAAATGATACTGATTGCCCCAGACTGGCCACACCAGCACTGGTACCCAATCCTAAAGAGCTTGTCTCAAGGCCCAGCCTGGACATTGCCTCTAATACCTCATTTGCTGACCCAACAGAACAATCAGATCCTGCACAGCCAACTCAGAACCCTAAATCTGGTGGCATGGCAAATAATGTAATCATTCAGAACACTCCTCTCTCTAAAGCAGTTATGGATGTTATTTTGGAGGCCAGGAGGCCCAGCACCAGAAAATCTTATGCAGAAAAATGGAAGAGATTCTGTGCTTGGAACCAAACGCAGGGAATTGACAAGTTTGTACCAAATATTCCTCAGATTTTGCAATACCTAACTGAGATGCTGGACAAAGGCCTATCCTTCTCATCAATTAAGATCCATGCCTCTGCCATTTCAGCTCATTACAATACGGATCCACCTATTTTTTCTCATCCACTGCTAAGACAGTTTCTCAGAGGGGCCAAAAGCATAAGACCTCCAAGGAGAGCTCCAATACCTGCATGGGACCTCAATTTTGTCTTGGAAAAACTCACACTGCCTCCTTTTGAGCCAGCCAATACAGCAGAGATAAAATACTTGTCATGGAAAACCGCTTTTCTCCTAGCAATAGCTTCAGCAAGAAGAGTCTCAGAGTTACAGGCACTAATGGCTGTGAAACCTTTTATTATTTTCCATCAGGACAAACCCGACATTTATGCCTAAGGTAGTGTCCACTGTGGCTCTTAACCAAACCATACATTTGCCTACCTTTTATCCAAACCCACAGAATAAGGGGGAGAGACTTCTGCATTCTTTGGACATACACAGACAGCTATGCTTTTACTTGGACAAAACTAAAGCCTTCAGAAAGACTGAGCAAGTCTTAGTGGCATATGCTGCAGGATCACAAGGAAAAGCATTTCAAAGCAGACTATTTCAAAATGGATAGGCCACTGCATTCGTTTCTGCTATTCACAACATGGCAAATCAGTGCCCAAGGGCATTAGGCCACATTCTACCAGGACAGCAGCCACTTCAACAGCCTTCCTCAGAGGAGTACCAACCAAGGACATTTTGGAGGCTGCAACCTGGACTTCAGTGCACACTTTTACAAAGCACTACCATTTACCTCTCTACTGTAAATCCAGAGCAGGCTTTGCCACTGCAGTTCTGCCGGGCCTTATCACCACTCCTAATTCTATTTAGACCCAGCCACCCAACCTCAGCTTTGGGATTCAATCCAAGTGTAATGACTGCAACAGTGAAACACGATGAACATAGTACAGTTGTGTACCTACCATAAATGTAGATGTTCGAGTGTATTCACTGTTGCAGTCCAGGTTACCCACCCACCATCCCCCTTTCTTTGCTGGGACTTATCTGCACTTCTCTATCCTATACAACCTATGTGGTGTATTTGCTTGTAGATGAAGGTATTGTTTGTTTTAGTGCATGCTTTTATAAGCAATGTTTTTTAGCCTACCCTTTTGGGGACACCTGACATCTGGGGCAAGAAAAACTGAAGAAAATGGCGTCGGCTGCATCTTTTATACCCCTGGTGCACTGATGTCAGGGAAGAGGCGACAGCAACTGACGCCGGACCAGAACTTTGGAATTCAGGCCGACTGCGGGTAGCCTGTCAGCAGGATAACCCTAGTGTAATGACTGCAACAGTGAATACATTCAAACATCTACATTTATGGTAGGTACACAACTGTACTTTGTCAGTGTTGTTTGGAACATATCATGGTTAGGTGTGGAAGAGACGGAGTCTGTTAAATGTGCATTTGTAATCCAAACTACAGTATAATCTGTTTTTGGTGTAATAGGATATGGCCGTTTACTTTAAAAAAAAAAAAATAAAATGTGCTTCTTGTGGATGAGGATTTTTCAGAGTTTTACTTAATAACATGTTGTAGAGTGTTTAAAGTAGTTTCTTTTATCTCTGTGTATACTTTTCTTGTGGTGTTTCAAGGGCTTTTACACTTCTGGGGGCTGGATTTTGTTTTGATTAGTTTCCAGTTGTATCCAGTGAAGTAATTTTTTGAGTGGTTGCACTTTATCCTCGCAGTAATCCTATGTTTAACTCTTAAACTTTTTTTTCCTTACAAATTGGAGCTGTAGAATTTACTACGTCTAGGAATATGTTGACTTCATCTAGTGGGAGTTGCTAAAGGGTATAAAGGTAAATAAGTAATCTTTGAAGCTCATTTTTGATTGCATATAGCTATGAGATTACTTTCTTTTTGTGCATTTCCAGATTATGAAAGTTGGGTTGTAGTCTTTTGGTGCACTGAGAGAATTCCCACTTCACCAATGTTGGTAGCACTGGACACAAAGATTTGGTGTAGAATGATTTGTTTTCCAGTTTTAGCTGTTTTTTTACTGTGGTTTAATAAGTCCAAAATATATATTTTTACATGTATTTTTGTTGAAAAATGTTTGCTAGGGTGATTGCCTTTGTTATGGTAGCTGTTAGCCGTGTTAAAATATTTTTAAGTGTTTGAGTGTTAACGAGTGTTAACTGTAGCATGGTTTGGAAGTAAATAAATGACAGTAGTATGTAGCCGTTAGTATTGGCTTTGGTTATGGTTACATTTAGAAGGTTAAAGGAGAGCAACCCCCTGCTCTTTTATGTTTACTGTCTAAATGAAGTGCATCAAATTCTGGAGGTAGGATTTCTTCAGCTGTGATTGCTTGTGTCTGGTTTGTAATGAGCTATCCAGTAGTATAGCTCTGCAGTCTTGTTGCAGACACTACTCTACAAAATTACTGTATAAAAGCTAGAATTTTCTTGACATTTACTATTATAGAAGGTGGGACCCAAAGTTTAAGTTTTGCTACTCAAAGGTAGGTGAATGTGTAAGTGATGCTTTAGCAGATATTAATTTAGTTTATCAGATAAGATTTGTGGTTAGCAAGCATGAGATGAATTTGCTGTATATTGGCTTATATTGTTCAGTGGGAAAAGATCTGCTTTTATTGTTATTTCATCTGTCCATCTGGATTTTTGGAAAATTTGCTGTCCGTTCCGACCCACCAATTTCAGCTACTCCCAAAGCTTATGCTCCTTCCCTATTCCTATGATGTGCCTATGTTCCCCCATAACTCTCAGGTTTCATTTGCCACCCAAATGACAAAACATAATTCCAAGCTCATAATTGAGGCCATCCAGACCATTTGCTTCAGTGGTACCATGCTTAGGACTGTTGACATTTGCTTCATTTGATACTGAGACTACACAGAGATGGATGTGCTCAGTGACAACGGATTCTACTTCAGCTTCTGATTTTTTTTTTGATAAGATTATTGCTCATACACAAACACAGGCATGAGACACTTCATCCCCCCAACACCATTCACTGTGTGGCTTTGAGCCCTTATCACTGGCCCCAATGACGGAGCAGATCTGAATGTCTCAAGCCTTCCCAACAACAAGGACCACCACCTATTTACTCGTTGGGAGCTTTGGATAATTCCCCTATGCCACCCCAAACGAGCATGTTCAAAAGGAGGCATATATGTTCCTCTGTTGAATATCTGACAGCCTATGCTGACCTTGGTGAATGGGAAGGTTCAACTCAATTTCTTCCAGAGAACACTAGGTTTTGTGAGATCTTAAAATTAATGAGACAGAGGGTTACTTGACCCACTAATTTCCCCTTCCCCGGATGAGGAAATTTTCTTTGAGACATTCATGTCTGCCCCGTCTACTTCCGTTGTAGTCTGTCCTGGTGACTGCATGATGAACCTGGTAGCAGAGAGGATATCACAAGAGCCTGATGCAGTGCATTGTATAATTAGAAAACCTGACAATATATTGCTTTTGTCTAGGGCCAGGTATCACTAGAACAAAGACCATCTGTTTAGCTCTGTTGTGGTGGCAGCCATCAAACAGGAAACTTTCTAATGAGTGTTCAACAGTACAAGAGAGTCAAAAATGGGGAACAGCACAGAGAAGTGGGTTTATGCTTTGAGCACCTTTGCGGTCTTGAACGTTAAATTACCTAACTCATGTGACTAGATTACAGAGAGCAGATGCTAGACTACTTTTCAAAACCTGACACGTTTGACACTTTTGTAAATAGACTGAGTCACAGCTACTGTGTACACCATTTTTGATCTCTCCATGAGGCTGCTGCATAATGCTGCTGATGGAGCAGTCTAGTTAGTGGACATGGGTGTAGCTAAGAGACCCCATGCCTGGCTCTGTCTGTGTGACTTTGTAGACCATTTTAAGGCATTCTGTGACTTTGGGCCAAAAGGAGATCTGGAAAGTTGGGGATTCTAAGGCTTTCCACCAGGAAGCAACCACAACATTCCTGAAGGCCTACCCTCTGTTTCTCTCTGGAGGCAGTCAGGGGGTTAGACTCTTCATTTAGACTTCTAGATGGTATCTTATGGGACAACAGGACGAGGAGTATCCTACATATTTCTCTTAAGATTTCCACATCTTTTATCATTGCTACTCCCAGGTGTTCTATACAGACAGAATGGGGGGTAATGACAGAGGAGATTTCTCAGCTCCTTCAAGAAAGAGCCATTCAGAAGGTTCCATCAGACCAGAAGGGTCAGGAGTCTATATTCTTAGTTCCAAGAAATCAAAAAAACATCTGTTCATTTTTGGACACAAGTGGTCTAAATAGCTATTTAAAAAAAGAAAGTCAAAGTTATGGATGGACACAGTGTAAGCCATACTTTAGCCGCTACAGGTAGGGGATTGGATGTGCTCTATTGACCTTCAGGGCACTTAGCACCACATAAAAATCACCAAAGCATCTTGTAGGTATTTCAAGTTCTGTCTGGGAGCTAGTTGGTACCAATTCTGAACACTGCCATTTGATCTCGCTACAGCCCAACTGGGTGTTCAGCAAGTGTGTCAGTCATCACAGAACACCTGAAGTTGAAAGGGATTTGTATATTATTATCCCTGGATAATTGACTCCTGATCATCACAACAGGAGAGTGTTCAAATCAGCCAATGATTATTTAATTTGTTTGTCCTGCATCTCCATCAGCACAATAAAGTTGCAAGTGGAACCATTGCAGACTTGAATATTTATAGGATGCCATCTAGAAAAGATTAAGAATCGTCAAAGTTTTGATTCTGTAATGGCTGCACTCTGAAGAGAAGATTGATTAGGGCTCTCCCAGTGTGAAAAAGAAGAGAAGTAAAAAAGCCACTAAAAGCTAATGAGCTGGGTAAAATTCATTTTCTGGCTAGTCACGATACTGCCTGGATGTCAACAAAGAAGAAATCCAGAGAAAATAAGAGAAAATCAACTAGAAAAGGAGAGGAAAAACTCTGATGTGGAAGAGTCTTATAAATGATGAGCAAAAAGCAGTTCAGGTTTCAGTTGTGGTGCAGAAGACTACCTAAAATCAAATGCATTCAAATGTGTTTACATATTTCTCAACTTGATATTGCGTTTTAATGTTCAGTGACAAATGTCTGGATAGAATAGAATTTTAAAGGTATTCAGATGAGCTGATGAAACTGCATAATTCATAGTCTGAGATGAAGGCAAGACTTGTTGAATATGAGGCTTCTCAAGAAGAACTGTTTCAAAAAATAGTAGTCTTAAAAACAGAGCATGCAGAGAAAACCTGAGGTTTTCCGCCGTACCAGGGAAACTAGGAGTATAGAGCATCTGTACATTCATAAAATTAATACAAACAAGTGGACTTGTACTCCACAGCAAGATGCGTTTCTTGAAAGGGCACACAGTGTGTATGCTTCAAATTTGGCCATGAGAAAGAAGCCAAGATATTTATTACTCAAGATGTGGTTATACCAGCAGACAGATCTGCACTTGATAAAACTGTTGCAGAAGGAAAAAATATTAACAAAATATTAACACCAGAGTGTTTGTGGAAAATCATTATTCACTGTACATCAAACAGATAAGGAGCAAGTTTATCAGATGATTTGAGAGGCAGATGCGAGATTAAAGTTGCTGTATCCAGCTGCTTTTATGATATTTGTTCCTGAAGGATCAAAGACCTTTTTGGATGCAGTGCAGTCTAAAGAGGAAATAAAAAAGTTTACCCAATAATGAATGAGCCAGCTAACTGAAAGGGTCTCTGCTTCTCATTCTTCTGACAGTAACAAGTCCCATGAAGTGAAATAGCCAGTAAAACATTTTCTAATGTTCCAAAGGAAAGTGAGTGACAGAAAAAAAGCCCTGGAGCAGACTAGAAAAATCCAGAGTACTTTGCACTTGAACTAGAGACCATTATTCGGTGGTTGAGATGATGAGGAAGAAGTCCAGCAGTAATAAAAGTTGGAAATAAATGGAAGCCTTGTAAGGTGTCTTTTTCCATAAGATGCAGTGCTTCTGCAAGACGAAGTGGCTAAAAAAGACTGGATGTTTGAGAGGACTGTGAAGTATAGTTCCCACTTAGTTCCTTCATTATCTTTTTAACCACTGATGACAAAAGATGTAGCTACAAGTAATAAAATGTTCTAAGTAAAATTTGTACAGTGCCTTAGTTAACTGCATGTTGTAAACAGAAAACCTTCCAACATAAAAACTACTTAGGACAAGCTAAATGTGTTTCTGCTCAATGCTGAGAGACTCAACTTCAGTATTTGAAGATGTACACAGTTTTGTGTGTTATTAAGTTATTAGGTTTTAGGGGGGTAGCTGGTGTTTGTGTGTGTGTGTGTGTATTTTTATTTGAGGTTTTTCAATAAAACAAAACAGTTCTGCAAGATATGACAGGTTTAAATGGAGATGACAAGAAACAATTGTATAAAAGATTAATCTCTCAAGCAGTGCATGCATGTAACACAAAAGCTGGAGCTAGACACAACAGAAAAGTTGTTACATGTAAAAGGTGGGAATAATAATCCCTCAAGAATATGTTTTATTTTTCTATAAAATCTTTAAATGCTAATGGTCTCACAAATAAATCCTTAACTATATTAAAAAATGTGGAGTGCAAATAGCTATGTTACAGGAGACACACCTGGAAAGAACTGAACATGTGAATTTGATAAAGGAGAGTTTTTAGGATGGTTATTCAGCAGAATACCTGGGGCAAAGGAAGAAAGGAGTACTTATATTAATTGCAAGAAGAGCTCCAGTAGTAATAGAAGAAGAAGAAAAAAGGCAGTGATAGATTTCTAGTACTAATGGGCTACTGGCAAGGAGAGATGATTACACTGACATTTATATTACACCAAAAACTGCTGTAGTAGAGCTAAAGAAAATTCTGGGAGAAATAATCAGCTTCAGCAAGGAATATTATGTATAGGTGGGGACTGGAATTTGATTTGCAACAGTGGAAATGTGTCTAGGGGGCCCAGGAAGGGAAATATAACAAAGGAGGGTAGATTTTTAAAGAAATTTATGAAAATATTTGGCTTGGAAGATGTGAATTCGGTACTAGGAATTCAGAGTGAATTTGCATATTATTATTCAATATACAAAAACTGGGCTAGGTTAGACAGAATTTATATATCACAAGAACGTGCATTTAATTGGAGGTTTTGATATGTACGAGTCAAAAACAAGTAATCTCCGTGGTATCCCCGAAGTCTCAAAACAACCCACTAAAGTGTAGTGGGTCCAAAAACAAAACAGTGTAAGAAACTTCTCTGTGTGGAAGATTTTCAGTCCATATATTTCTAGTTAATCACTGTATATTAATCAGATCAGACAATAGTAGTAGAAGTAACGAACGTAAACTTGTCTTAAGTCAAAACAAAACAAACAGTAATAGAAAATATATATTTGTACAGCATTACTAAGTATTCGAAAGTAATCCAAGGAAGGCAGGCAGTCTGTTTCCAGTCAAAAATCCTTTATTAAGTACACAGACAAGTGATCCAAGTAAAACAAAAATAGAGTAATAATTTCCTCACAAGCTTTCTAAATATATATATATATATATATATATATATATATATATATATATATATATACTTTTTATCAGGCATGGGAGTGGTTTATCATGTCATCTTTCAGAAATCCACTCTGGATGTAAAAATGCACTAGCCAAACACCTTTCTCTTCATAAAAGACACACAAGTTTTAAGTTTCAGATCCTGGATTGCATAGACATGGGTGATATTGAAGGAGACATCCCGAATATTCTGGAGAAACATGAACTCATGTGGCAATTAAAGCTGAACTCTTTTAGGAAGCCTGGACTAAACTACTACTGTTCAGTTAAAAGTGCACTGGAACTTAGAAAATTGCCACATTGTTTACATGACTAATTGTATTTTATTTTATTTTATTCTACAAATAAAAAATTTTAAATCAGTTGAAATTTAAGTGTATATTTTGTTTCCATCATCATACATACATTTTTTCCTATTTTTATTTTTTTTCTGGTTCTTTGTTTCACTTTATTCAAAATGATGTGTAATAACAGTACTAACTAATTATTCAGTTATAAAGTCTAGAAGGACGAAAGTGATCTTTGTTAACAATAAGTTATGAAAATAGAAATTGATTTTTACATGCAAAATGTATATGCATATATTTATATATATTTTTTGATTGCCAAATGAACTAAGGTTGATATATTTCCAGCCATGTAGTATATTGTCTTGGATAAAATCACAGACTTAATAATCTACTTAATAATTTGGTTAAATAAGAGGTACAGTGGTGGTGCGACTGCGGTGGTGGTGCTGCGGTACCGTTGTTGCCTCACAGTAAGACGTTGCCCTGTTCGATTCTCAGCTAGAGCATCTTCTGTGTGGAGACAAGCGTGAATGGGCGTACCTTCGTTGAAGGTTGTGCGTCAGGGCCGGCACCTCGGCACGTAAAAATCTACTGTCAATCATTAGCGGACCGGAGTTCCGCTGTGGTGACCCCTAACTGGGAAAAGCCGAAAGACACAACAACCACATAGTTATAAATTTTATTTAAAGTGCATAAGGGTTGTATATTATTATGACAGCTACTAGGTAGGGCAGGTCCAGCTCGAATGTCACACTGATGGGGGAAGGGATGTGAATTTAACATGTGTACCAGTAACACTTTGTTTTACAGCACACTAAGCCACTCCCATACCTGATAAAAAGTATATATATATTTAGAAAGCTTGTGAGGAAATTACTCTTATTTTTGTTTTACTTGGATCGCTTGTCTGTGTACTTAATAAAGGATTTTCAACTGGAAACAGACTGCCTGCCTTGCTTGGATTACTTTTGAATACTTAGTAATGCTGTACAATTATATATTTTCTATTATTACTTTTTGTTTTGTTTTGACTTGACGAGTTTACATTTGTTACTTCTACTATTATTGTCTGATCTGATTAATATACAGTGATTAACTAGAAATATATGGACTGAAAATCTTCCACACAGAGATGTTTCTTACACTGTTTTGATATGTATGAGTCACTGACACTTTCCCACCTATCTGTTGAAAAGAGAGGAATTTAAGAACAAGAAGTGGAACAACTACAGAATGCTAAACCAAAAATAAGGGAGTACCTTGACAATATGCATGAGTTTAAAAAGGTTGCTGTTAAGAAACTTTTTTGATAATAACTCTAGAGCACAAAAACTTTTAGCACAACGACTCGGACAACAGAAATTAGAAAGGGCTGTCCGCAAGCTTAGGGAGTGTGTTACAAGGAAGATAACTAGGGATCCTGTAGAAGTATTAAAAATATTTCAGAAATTCTGTGAAAGCCTAAAACAGAGAAATATGAAAATCAAAAAAAAGATACAAATGGAAATGTTTATGGAAGAATTAAATATGCCAAAGCTAGAGGGAGAAGAGGTTCCATTACTAATAGGATAGGAGGAGATAAGTGAAAAATGGTTATGTATAACCAATCTACAGGAAATTCCCCAGGATTACTGGAAGTTTGGAAGCTAGGAGGGAAAGAAACTGATGAAGATCTGGAAGGTTTTGCTTAACGATATATTTTAAGAGGAGGAGAAGTACCAACATCCTGGAAGAAAGTGGTAGTAGCTGTACTACCTAAAGAGGGTAAAGGTCCATCAGATCCAGTTTCATACAAGCCCATTTCAATAGTAAATAATGATTATAAAGTGATTAAGTCTATAATGGCTAAAAGAATTGCAGAAGTGTTGCCAAAATCGATAGATTTGGATCAATGTGTTTTGTTGAAAGGAGGCAAATATTTGACAACATAAACAGAACAGTGATGATCCAGAGGGAAGCAGAATGCAAGAAAATACCTCTTTTGCTTGTGGGTCTTGATGCAGAAAAAGGATTTGACAGAGTAAGCTGGGATTTTATGAGCAGAGCAATGGAAGCATTTGCATTCCCTGATAAAGTTATAAAGTTGATAAGGAGGATATATGAAAGATGGGAGGCAAAAATTAAAGTTTGTGGGGGTCCTCCTCTGATATTCTCTGCTTGAGCAGAAGAAGCAGGCAGGGGTGTCCTCTCTCCCCTTTATTTGCATTATATTTAAAACCATTGGCAAAGAAAATAAGGGACTCAAAAATCAAGGATGTAATTGGTATGGTAGTCAAGAAAAGATGTTTCTATTTGCAGATGACATTGTTTTATATCTGACAAGATCAGAAAGAGACATTACAGTGTTGTGGAACATACTGAGACAGTTTCAAACCTTTTTGGGACACAAAACTAATGAAGCAAAAACCAAAAGCAATAGTGGTAAATTATGTACTCACATACAGACTGATTCAGCAATACCCATATTTATGGGAACATGATAAAATGAAGTATTTAGGAGTATGGATTTAAAAATGATACTGGTGTGGCAGCTAAGGATATATGGGAAGAGACTAAACAAAAGATAATACAAAAACTGCAAAAGTGGAAGCTCTGTTATATGGATATTGATAGTAAGATACAAGCAGTTAAAATGTTTTTAGTCCCTTTAGTCTTATACACTGGTCAGGCATATTTTTAGCAACCAGAGGAGAAGTTGTGGATAGGACTTAATAAAGAGCTGAAACATTTTATCTTGGAGGGGAAGACTGCAAGAATCAAGTGGTATAAGCTTATTCTTCCAGTAGAATACAGCCGATTTGGATTACCTGATTTGAAGGGGTATTTCAGAGCAACACATTTAAGGCTCCCATACATAGCACAAGCAGAAAATTATAATTCAAAGTGGAAAGAGATGATGATGAAACAGGGATAAGCTCAAGGAACAGTGAGAGACTGGGATATTTGGATGCAGACCTTTAAGAAGAACAATAATCATACAGAATATTATATTCACAAAAAAGCAGAAGGTCTTCTGAGAAATAAGCCAATATGGGAATAGAGAAAGGTGATTCTGCAGATAGGGATGACTGCAATTAGGGATACAGACAATAGTCAAGCGAGGACAGGAATGTATTAGAGAAAACTAGCAAAGGAACCAAGGTACTGGGAGCAAATAGAGAGGGAAAGGTAATAGAATGGGAAGATGGCAAGAACTTATTTGGACTGCAGGCCAAAGACTGCCTTCCCTATCAAGGATTGATATCAGAGTATAGGCAAAGAGAAAGAAAAAAGTGTAGTCGTAAATGAAAGCCCAGCACTGGTAGAGTTTTTAGTAGAATCTAGAACAGAAGTTGCATTAAGAAAAGAGTAATTAGTAGAACATGTAAAATATTGCATGGTAACTATAAGAATCATTCAGAGGAGGTTAGGAAGGACTGGAAAGAGAGATTAGATGAGCAATTCTCAAATAAACAGTGGGTCGATATGTGTATGTCTCCCAAATATGCAAAAAAAAAAAAATTGAGAAGATTTTGGATCTTTACCTTTTAAGTGCTTGCAAAGGTATTTTTATACCCTAAGCAGACTTCAAAGACTTTTTCCTCATGTAGACAGCAAATATTATAGGTATGATGGGGCAGAAAGAGGTAACTAGGAACATGTTTTCTGAGAGTGTAATGAGTTGGTAGACTTTAAAGATTTCCTGCAGACTGCTATGTCGGAGATGCTGGGTGAGCAAGTCAGAGTGACTAGGAAAATTATTTTTTTGAGCTGTGATACAAACTCGGAATTGCCTAGACATAGTAGGGCCTTGCAGAGTCCAATTATGATGGTTGCCAAGAAAGCAATTACTAGACAATGGAAATCAAAGTCTAAACCAACTTTACTAGAAGTAGTGAAGATAGTAACAGAGTTAAAACAACTGGAACTGGGATCTTTAGAAAAGGGTAGGAGCAAATTGCATAGGAAAAAATAGGAACTGTGGGATCAATACATTCAGAGGAGGTTTAAAAGAAGGCAGGATTTGAATGCGCTATGTAATGGTTGAGTAACGATGACTGGATAGTTATGTATAATGTTTGCAGCTACAGTTGTGTTGCATGGTCTGTAATGTTTGCAACTGAGATTGTGTCACTATGGTTTATTGTCATTTATATAAATGTAACATGGCCTGTGTCATACATGATAATTTAATAAAGATCTTTCTTGTTTAAAAAAAATGCTAGGAGTCTTAACAAGAAACTGCACTTCTGGAAGCTCTCCTCACCCTGAAGAATGCTGACATCTGTACAATTACTGAAACGTGGTTCAAAGCCATACAAAGCACTCCAGCAGTGCATGACTATAATGCCTTTCACACATTCTGACCACCCACTGAACATGAAAGAGCAAAAGGCTGAGGTGTATTGATCTACATAAAGAACAAGCTCACCACAAGGCTGGTCAAACAATATGATATGCTTGAGCCACTTCTGTCCAACTAGCCATGGGAAAAATCTATTACCGTATTCTTGCTAGCTAAAGGTCCCCCACCATAAATCAGGAAACCCATACATCATACCTGAAGTTACTGGAATAGCTCACCATCCAACCCAGTACCATAGTCATGGGTGATTTATAACTGCTCTTCCATTAATTGGGAAGCATGCATGACCACTAACATGCAGGCCCAAAGATTTCTTGACTTTGTAAATTCAAATGCCCTGGAGCAGCTAGTCTGCACTGCCACTAGGGGAACAAATATCCTAGATCTGGTACTTCCAAATATGTGAGAGCGCTGCACCTCCCCAGTGTGATGTCCTCACTGGTAAGATCAGATCAGTTCACAAAGCGGTCAGACTTGAAATAAAGGTAAAACTAGTTCCCCAAACTAGCCCAAAAAACTTTAACAACTTCTCTAAGGTAAATAAACCGGTATTAAGGGATGGCATAGCTAGTTTCTAAGCTACCCCAAAATCCAGAAAATACAGAAACCTTTGAAGAGGTATATACTAAAGCCCTGCGTGACCATATAAACAACTGCATTGAAACAGCAGTACCAGACTGAAATAAATGTAGGTCAACCTGCAAAAACAAGCCACCCTGGTTACTGCTAGTATTAATAGGTTATACAGCAAAAGAAAGAAAATCCTGTTGAATTAAGAGGGAATGTGGTCAACAGAACAAAAAGTCCCTTGTTAGTCTAATTAAGTGAATCAGGGAACTAGCCATGTTTGTGAAATCAGACTTTGAGGTAAAAATAGCATCTAAAACAAAGGATAACATTAGGCATTTTTCAGTAATCTGCAGTCTTAAGGGCCACACCCAACAACGTGCAGAATTAATTATAGATTGCATCACATGTACTCATCTAGCAGATATAGCATATCTGCTGGCCAAAAAAGTTAGCTCATAATTCACCTCTTATATTAAGAAAGTAGCAAAAAGTATTTTATGAACTAAGCCAACACGGGGAATGGAGAAAGGAGATTCTGCCAGTAGGGATGACTGCAATTAGGAATGCAGACAATAGGCAAGAAGGGGCTGGAAATTATTGGAGAAAACTGGCAAAAGAACCAAGGTACTGGGAACAAATAGAGAAGGAAATGTAACTGAATGGGAATAGGCCAAGAAGTTATTTGGACTGCACACTAGAGATTGCCTTCCCTGTCAAGGATTGACATCAAGAGTATAGGCAAAGAGAAAGAAAGAAATAGGGAGGTCCTAAGTGAAAGAAAAGCACAGGTAGAGTGTTTAGTAGAATGTAGAACAGAAGCTGCTGTTAAAGTATTAATTAGTAGAGCATATAAAATATTGCATGATAACTATAGGAATCAGTCAGATGAGGATTGAAAGGACTGGGAAGAAAGATTGGATAAGCAGTTCACAAAGAAACAATGAGGGATTTATGCACGTCTCCCAAATATGCAAAACGTCCAGAAGATTTAGGATATTTGCTTTGAAGTGTTTACATAGGTATTTTATACCCCTAGTAGACTCCAAAGAATTTTTCCTCAGGTTGATATCAAATGTTGGAGGTGTGATGGGGAGGATAGAGGTAATTGGGAACATATTTTCTAGGAGTGTAATGTGTTGGCAGACTTTAAAAAATCCCCAGCAGACTTCTGTATCAAATACTGGGTGAGCAAATTGGTATGACTGAGGAAGTTCTATTTTTCAGCTGTTATATAGATTTAGAATTGCGTTGACATAATATGGCCTTTCTGAGTCTAATTATGGTGGCTACCAAAAGACAATTACTAGGTAATGGAAATCTAAGTCTATACCAAATGTACTAGAAGTAATGAATTTAGTAACACAGGTAAATTAACTGGAAATTGGATCTGTAGAAAAGGGTAGGAGCAAATTATGGAAATTGTGGGAACAATACATGCAGATGAGGAATGCGGTTTAAAAGAAGGCAAGATTTGAATGAGCTATGTAATGTTTGACTGACAGTGACTGGATCGATTTAGAAGTGATGTATAATGTTTGCAACTAAAATGATGTCAATATGATTTGTTTTCATTTATGTAAAAGTATGATTGTCTATGCCATAATTGATAATTTAATAAAGATACTTCTTGTTTAATTCACCTCCACATCAACCCCAGTCCTCCCACAAGAAATACCCTCTACCACTCCACCGCTAATTATCACCAAAGAACAGGTTGCCATTGCACTCTCTAAAGCTAAAACTGTGGCTTTACTGGGGCCTGACAGTATACCAGGTTGTATCTTAAACAGCTTAAATCGGGACTTATCAGGCCTATTAGGCTCTCTGTTTAACCACAGCCTTTGGACTGGCTTTGTCCCAACAGAGTTGAGGACAGCAACAGTCATCCCTCTACATAAAAGGGACCATCTACTGACCCTGGCAATTACAGACCCATAAGTTTGACAAGTCTTATGTGTAAGGCCATGGAAAGAATAATCATGAATCTGATAAATGACATAGGAAACCTCCAAACACTAGACTTGGCCCAGTTCAACTTTGTCAAGGGCAGATCATGTCTACTGAATCAGATGGATTTATTTGAGAAAGCCTCTAAGGCCATGGATGAGGGTAAAACAATATATACCACCTGCCTCGACCTGGCCAAGGCTTTTGATATAGTTCCCCACTCTGGTATTATAAATAAACTCACAAAACTGGGTATAAATCCCTACGTCACCAGATGGATAGCCAGTTGGCTAATGGACAGGACACGTGGTTGAAGTGGGTGAATCCAGATCCAGCAAGAGGCCACTTATTAGTGGTGTGCTACAGGGGTCAGTGCTGGGACCACTTCTGTTCGGAATATACTTCTCTGAAGTCAAGGCTAATGTGTAAGGCCTCTGGATGACAAGGTTTGGTGACAACTGCAAGCTGGGGGCAGTTGGTGTATCCCCCAATTATGTAGATATCCTTCAATAGGGTCTAGATCAGACAGATGACTGGTGCCAGAACCATGGACTAAAACTAAATGGGGAAAATACATTATGATACCCTTTGAGAAGTCAAATACCCCTGCAAATTGCAGCATCAATAGCACACCCCTAAGAGTACACTCAGAGGTGAGAGATCTAGGTACACAGATAGTAACCTGAACTTTGAAAGTAAAGGTATGGCATCCAGATCCAACGAAACTGTAGTCCCACTGTACTCAGCCCTCATTAGACCAATAACTTGACTACAATGTGCCACTTGGCATGTACTTGACTAGGCACTTAAGTAGCTGGAGCAACCTCAGAAGTTCCTTACAAAGAAAATACAGGGTGCAAACATGCAGATAGAATAAAAGCCCTATTTCTTTACTCTGTCTCCTATTGACTATTAAAGGGTAACCTATGCCTGTCCTACAGGGCACTCACAAATCCAGTTCTGATGGAGCTGTTACACATTTGCAAGTCAAACAGCATGAGGGTCACCCGATCTAGGGAGCTAAACTTAATCAGTGACTCAAACAAAACATGCTGGAGAGACGTGTCTCAGATTGCCCCATCTTTGGAACAGGCTTCATATTCACTTCAATTAGAGCCCTTCCCTGGCCCTGTTTAAACATAATTTGGATCAATGGATTGGTAATCGCAAATTAACACCTGAGATCGTGCCTATGTCCCTTATGGACAGGGGCAGTCTGTAAGATGCACAGTACATAGGCACAAATCCATGCCATCCTCTTGCCCCTAGGGGCCATATATTTGGTAAATCAGGTTAAATTGGCTAGGCTTATAAGGGTTCTTAAGCCATTAGCCTAGTAATCTCCTATGAGCCTATAGAGTAGCTCTAAGTAGTATCCGGAGATATTTTAAATATGTGATTGGGAGCGTCATCAGTGACTGCTGATATTGCTGGTGGTGATAAAGTAAGAAAGTATGCTTTCCTGACTGTAATGGTATTTGGGATATATACTGTAATAACATAAAGGTGGATATAAACAATATAATAGTGTAATTCTGAGCTGTTGTAGGGAAAGTGTCTCAATCCTATTATATCTGTATTATAATTCCTCTGTTTTTATACAGGTGGAAGTATAGACAAATGTTCTTAATTTATGCTGTAGATAAGGGAATTATTTCCCTTCCTTAAGCAAATGGGTTAGCAAATAGAAATCATGGAAAGTGGTGCCTCTTTAGAATTTAGAAAGAGCTTTTTCTTGCAATTGTAAAGCTATTAGCTGTTTTTCCCCGTTAAGTGTCAGCGGTGACTGTATTTTTACAAGTGCAAGCAGTTAATCAGGAAGTGTCTGAAGTATGTGCTCTTAGGTTTTTGTATAAGAAACACCATGACTAATATTGAAAGGGAACTAGCAAGTAATTCAGTGAAAATAAATGAAAGTTTGATACAGACAGAAGTCAATATCTTTGCAAGTAGTTGCATTCCTAGCAGCCTTAATATGTGTGTGTACTGTTATACATAATATTTAAGTTTATTCAGCAAGGGTAGCAAATGCACTATTTTTCAAGGCTAAACATCAGTTAACTGAGAGCACGCAAGTCTTCTTTTTTACATCTGGGAATGAAATGTAGATAGGTCATGGACAGATGGTGTATGTGCAAGGAGGGACACAGGCTCTAGTATGCACTTCCAGCATGATTAAACCTAACTTTAGAATAAGTAAGACCTGTGGATGTAGCTGTCTTTCTGGAGCATCTGGATCTTTGTGGGGGAATAACTTTACTTTTTGGGAAGTCTATATAGTTTCATGTGTTTGTTGAGAATTAAATGGAGTTGGGTTTAAAAACCTATCTAATTTCTTGTTTCTTGATTTTTTTTTTTAAGCAAAAAAGTATTGGGAAATATGACTTGGGTTCAGATAGAGTTGAATAGCAGCTGTTACATACAAGATCAGTCTGCCTAAACAATTTAAGTTGGAAACATTTATTCAAACTGTCATGCACAATATGTGAAAGTAATACCTTCTTATCAGAATTCCTGCCTTATCAATTTTATCATGGAATGTCAATGACATTGAGTACTGAATTATATTAAGAAGTGTAGAACACAAATAGCAGTGTCACAGCAGATACATTTGGATAGAAATGAGCCTGTGAATTGGCAAAGAAAGCCCTTATGGATATTTAACAGAGTATCAGGGACAAAGGAAGGGGGTAATGTAGGTTGTGAAATGGGCTTCTGTAGTGATAGAAGAGGAAACGAAAGACGATGATGGTGGATTTATGGCAATAAGGGTTTATTAGCAAGGAAAGAGGATTATAGTAGCATGTGTTTATATTCCACCTAAAACTACTATTGGGGAGTGTAAGAGAAGTTTGGGAGAAACAATTGGCTTTCATCAGACAATATTATACATCGGTGGGGACTGGAAACTGATTTGCAATAATGGGGTTGCATTGTGTGCTAGAAGGGAATACATAATGAAAAAGGGTGGATTTCTGAGGAAATGCGGGAATGTATTCTGAAAAATATGAGAATATTTGTAATGGAAGATGTGAATTTACAAGGAGGAAACCTGACATTTACATATTATTCCTCAAGGTACGAAAACTGGGATAGACTTAATAAATATCCACACTTCTGTGAAATGTAATTTCTAATTAAAAGCTTTGAAATGTATTCAATAACTATTTCAGATCATGCAGCAATCAGGACTAAGATGCAGGGCAGTTAAGTATAAATGAGACCTTAGGAATTTCTTTCTTGTTTTTTAAAAAGAGAGGAATTTAAGGAATAGGTAGTGGAAATGATTTGAGAGTTAAGGAAAACAGGCATTTTTTCAGAAGATATGAGTGGGATAAAATTAAAGTAGAGCTCAAAATATGGTAGAAATGAGAGAAAAAGATATGGGGAAAAGTAATTATTTAGAGGGGGTTATCATGAGTTAAATTATTGCAGATGGAGAATTTCACAGAACAAGAAAAGGCGCAATCCGTGTGTGCTAAAGGGAACATAAGGGAGTATTTTGATAATATGTAGAAAAGTTGTTGTTTAAGTATTTTGTGATATCTCCAGCGCATAAGAAACTGTTAGCACAACAACTTGGGCAACAAAAGGTAGAAAGAGTTGCTGCCATACTTAGGGAGACTATAACAAGGAAACTCTCCAGAGATCCTATAAAGATATTAGCGATATTTTGGTAATGCTATGAGAATTTGCATAAAGCAGAGGAATGGGAAATCAAGAAAAAGTACAGATAGAAATGCTTATGGAAGACTTGTTTGTCAAAGTTAGAGGAAGACGAAGCTCAAGAATTAATGGCCAAGGAGGAATGGGGTTTTAAGGGAAGGCAGGAACTCAGCAATTTATGCAATGTTGAAATGAATGATGGAAAGAAATCGTATATGTAATGTATGGTGCAAAAAAATGAAAGTTGTCGATACGGTTAGTTTTCTCTTTGTGCTTGTGTTTTACGTGATAATTTAGTAAAGGTGCTTAAAATAATAGCGAAGATGGGAAATTGAGATTAAAATGGTGATGTATAATTAATCACAGAAATACAACCAGCTTTCAAGAACTACACAAAACCAGAGTCGATACGAAACAAAACGTAGTACTAGTTAATTAAATGAAGCAAGTACTTTTTTAATGAAGTAAAACGCTTTTCGTCGCTTTCATAAAGCAACTTCCTCAGACAATACACAAACTCAAAACGCTCTTTAAATAGTAAAAACCGGTCACATGACTGTGTCGAGCCGGTAACATTGTTTTGTTACAAAGATACATTTTGGTACATTTAAACCTGGTATAATTTGTGTGATTAAATCAAATTAAAGCCTCAGTCAACGAAGTCAACATCGCGTACCAACGTATTAAGGGTTACATAAATGACTTATTCATAGAGGCAATTATTGACATGAATTTACATAATTATATGACTACCTTATGGCCATGTATCCCAACCTTATTTGCAGTGCCAAAAATCCATAAGAACTTAATAAACCCCACCTTTTAGACCGCTAATTGATGGGCGTGGGTCAATTACTTATCCCTGCGCTAAGGTTGTAGACAGTATTTTGAAAAAATACTTGGCTAACGAAACCCAAGTTTGCAGAGACTCCTGGTCATTTCTTTATAACATCAATGAGTTGGACTTTGACGCTCATAACAACTTTTTAACTATTGATGTGAAAGAACTATACACATCAATCCCCCATCTGGAAGGTTTAGAATGGGTGAGCCTATTTTTACATGACAAAAAAGCTAACAATCAAGAGATTCACTTAGTGGAAATATTACTGGACATTATTTTAACCAACAATTATTTCACCCTTCAGAACACGTATTACTTACAAAAACAGGGGGGAACAATGGGTTCCCCCTGTGGTGCTAGTTTCGCCAACACTGTGATGGCGTACTGGGAGAAGCACCATGTTTTCAACAATACTACGCACATGGCTAGGATTATATATTATACTCTATTCCTAGACGATATTTTTTTTTTATTTAAAGGTGACTTAGATCAAGCTAATGTTTTACTTGAATAGTTCTACTAGATTTCTTAAATTCACCTTTAACTTCCAGATTGGATCTATAGACTACCTTGATATTTGTTTAATCAAAGACGTTACTAACAGTAAATACATTTCAAAAATACATAGAAAGGACACATATTGTAACGCATTTTTACATTACACAAGTTCACATCCTCAAGTACAAAAAAGGTTGATTGTCAAAGGCCAACTAATTAGAGCAGCCAGGATGGTGTCCAACAACCACGACTTTTTAAATGAATGCGACTTACTAGCAGGAATGTTTAAACAAAGGGGTTACCCCAAAGTACTAGTAGAGACACTTAAACATGAAGTGCACCAGAAAAGACTTATGGGCATTATTAAACCTATTTTAAATAAACACGAAAGTTCCGTCCCCTGTGAAAACAACATGAACAGCTTCATTAGTGGTATATCCCACTTAGACGACACTTCTAATTTACCTTCAAGTACTAACTTTGAATGTAGTTTTATAACTCAATTTAGCCTCGACTCCACTTTAGTTAGAACTATATTATATAAGAATTGGGGACTTTTCAGTTTAGATAGGACATTAAAAGAAATTTTCGAAGAGCCTCCAAAAATAGTCTTCAGGAAAGGTAGAAATTTAAAAACAATACTGGAATCTACGAGTGACCTTGTAGGTATGACTACTTGTGGTACTTGTAGCATGTGTAAACATGTTTCCAGAGCTAGGGTAGTCCGTATCAATAAAGTAAAACACCACTTGAAAAATAACTTTAACTGTAATTCAAAAATGCTAGTTTATATCGCTCTGTGTTCCATGTGTAATGTTTTTTACATTGGAAAGACAGAGCGAAAATTTAAAGAGCGTATATATGAACATATATACGCTACCAACACGGGAAAAAGTGAGAACACTCTGGCTAGACACCTTTTGAAATAACCAGGACATAAATTTATGTTTACAGCAATAGACTTTATTCAACCTAACATTAGACGAGGTCCTTATAGTCTATTACTTGACAACAGTGAGCTATCATGGCAGATTAGAAGTAACGCCTTTGTACCACCTGGTCTAAACGACCATTGCGACATAACATGTTTGTTAAAATTAAAAAGTTTAGACCGAAGATAAATGAACATAACAACAACGCACTTTCATGTCATTTGATACAGAAGTTAGGTGCATTTAGATTAACTAAAGAGTGTAACTTCAAGATCTATAAGTACTAGGTGTATGGATACATACATACGTATGTTTAATATATTTAAAAAATTTTTAAAAATGCTTGTTTTTGTTTTGATTTTAACTTCAGTTGTTAAACACTCTTTGAATAGTCTTATATTTAGTTTTTAACTCGTGATTTAATCACACAAATTATACCAGGTTTAAATGTACCAAAATGTATCTTTGTAACAAAACAATGTTACAGGCTCGACACAGTCATGTGACCGTTTTTTATTATTTAAAGAGCGTTTTGAGTTTGTGTATTGTCTGAGGAAGTTGCTTCATTAAAAAAGTACTTGCTTCATATAATTAACTAGTACTACGTTTTCGACTCTGGTTTTGTGTAGTTCTTGAAAGCCGGCTGTATTTCTTTGGTTACTTGTTTGGACTTTAGTCTGTTTTGATGTATAATTAATCAACAGGAAAGTTTCCTAGAACAGATACTCCGGGAACTTCCTGTGGAAGCATGGAACTTAAGAGGGTGGACAATGATAAAGATCTGGGATATTTTGTTTAAACATATTTTAAAATGAGGGCAAGTGCTGGCATCTTGGAAGAAAGCTATGGTGGCTGTATTACTCTGAGGTAAATACCCATCAGACCCAGCTTCTTATAGCCAAAGTTAAATTTTTATACAGTGTTTATAAAGTGTTATGTCTATGCTAGTTAAGAGAATGGCAAAAATGTTACCAAAACTGGTAGATATGAATCAGTGCAGTTTTGTGGAGGGGTGGCAAACATTTGACAACATTAGTAAAACAATAAGCCAGAGCGAAGCAGAGTGTAAGAAAACACTGCTATTTTCGGTGGGTCTTTATGCATAGAAGGCATTTGATACAGTCATTGATAGTGTCATAGTAGGGCATAGTAGGGCAATGGTAGCATTTACCCTAATAGAAAAATAGGGTTATTTTTTTGGGGTGGGGGGGCATATGAAGGGTCAGAGGCAAGAGTTATGGTGGAAGGTTTTTTGTCAGAGAATCTGTGTTTTGAATAGAGAAACCAGGCATGGGTGTCCTCTTTCCCCATAATTTGCTTTATACTTAGAGCCACCAGCAAAGAAAATAGGTGACTCACAAATTCAGGGATATAACTGGTGTGGTAACCAAGGAAAGAAGTCTTCATTTGCAGATGTTATTCTTTGTACCTGATAAATTCAGAAAAGGACATTTCAGTGTTGTGAGTCATTTTGAGACTGTTTCATATCTTTTCAACATATAAAATAAATGAAGGTAAAACAAAGGCTATACTGGTAAACTGTATACCCACTTGTGAACTGGTTGACCAGTGTCCATATCTGTGGGTACTTGAGATAAAGTGTTTAGGTGTATGGATTAGAAAGGATTCTATTATGTCTCTAAGGATGTGAGGGAAGTGTATAAACTAAACTGAAAATACAAAAGTTGAGAAGTTGGAAGGTCTTGATTATGGGTAATAAGATACAAGTAATGAAAGTGTTTCTAGTCATTTTTAGTTTTGTATACAGGTTAGGTATATTTTTATCAGCCAGAGGAGAAGGTGTAGACCTTTAATGAAGAGTTGAAAGAATTTATTTGGGAGGGTAAAAGGGCAGGGCTTGAATAGGATAATTTCTTTCTACCAATACAAGGTGACTAAGGACTGTCACTTTAGTGCAGTGCATTTAAGGCCAATATACATAACATAAGCAGAAAGATGTTCATCGTGTTTCACTGTTGCAGTCATTACACTTGGGTTATCCTGCTTTCAGGCTACCCGCAATCGGCCTGAATTCCAAAGTCTATGTCCGGCGTCGGTTGCTGTAGCATCTTCCCTGACTTCAGTGCGCCAGAGGTATAAAAGATGCAGCCAACGCCATTTTCTTCAGTCTTTCTTGCCGCGCTGTGCCCGAAGCAAAAGCAGTTCGCAAGTGCCGGCCGGCTGACTCCTGAGATTTTCAAAAACTAATTTCAGATCTGAAGTCTTCATTAAAACTGAGTACCCCGTTGGGGAAACTTTTTTCTTGCTCCAATCCGATGTCAGAAAAAGTTAACAATTGTATTTCTTGTGGGAAGCAAATACCTCATAATGATTTTCATTCTTACTGTATTCCTTGCCTAGGCCCTGATCACAACATTGCTAGCTGTCGGTTTTATGGTAGATTTAACCAACGCACTATTAAGTGTCGGAACGATTTTGCCTTTCATTACTTTGGCCGAAGATTCAATTATATAATGCCATCGGAGCAGCCAATGACCGGAGTTTATAAAAAGCGCAAGGAAAAAGAAAAGGACAGGCATCCGAGGTTCAAAACCGACGACGAGGCTTCTGCTAAGCCAGTCGCCGGTTCTCAGTGAGGCACTTTCGCAGCCCCTGGCATCCGCTACTTCAGAGCCACAGGCCGCTGACAACTCCCATGTGGAGCCATCTAGGCCTCTGGATACTCAAGGTATTGGACACTCGGAAACTATTCCCTCAGATGGGTCTGGAGCCTCTGAGTAGGCATTGGCTTCTGAGGGTGTTTTCAGACCTACACAGTTATATGTAAAGCCTACTTCAGCTTCCAAAGCAAAGACTAAAGCAGTTCTGAAGACAAAGAAACAAGTACAGCATTCTCCTGGACAGACTACCATGCCTAAAAAACAAATGCTGAAAATGGCCGAAGACCTAATTACCTTGATCAGGGGTTCCCATCCCCCTCCTGACAAGAGACCTAGGCAAGAGACAGAATATGAATCTTCAGATCAGGTTTCCATTTCCTCTGACTCCTCTTCTGAACAGGAATACTCTCTTCCTTCTTATGAGGATTCTGATGCTGAAGAATCGATCCCTTCAACCTCACCACCTGAGGATTTTTCTTTTGGGGAAACCCTGCATACCATGAGGGAGCACTTTCACTGGGAGAGCCAAGACTACTCAGAATCTAAGAACAAGCTTAGAGATTTTCTTTTACTACCTCAGCACAGGCCTTTGGCTATTCCTCCTGTGTTACACATTGCAGATGATGTATTTTCAGAGTCTGGACTTTCTCCTGACTCTTTACCTCCTGCCCCTGTTAAACCAGACAGATACTACAGGGTTCCAGATTCACATAAATTTCTTTATAAAAACCCTGTTGCTGACCCAGAAACTATTTCTCAGGGTCCCAAAGGGGTCAAGGCTTCTAGTGCAAAAAACCCTATCCCCTCTGATAGAGATTCAAGGGCACTAGACAGATGGGGAAAAAAGGTTTACACTTCTGCTACTTTGGCTGTGAGGGCTTTAAATTGTCAATTTCATATGCTTAAATATCAGCAATACTTAATGTCACTGCTAAAACAGAAAATGTCAAATTCTGATTGTGCAGAAAATAAGGAAATGCAGGATTTATTGCATGCAACTGAACAAGTGGGAAAGCATACATTGCAATGTGGTTTTGATTCTCTGGAGGCCTCTTGCAGGGCTGCAGTTAGGGTTCTATCATTAGCAGGCATGCTTGGTTAAAGGAACAGAATCTGCCTGATCATGTTAAAGCAAAATTATTAGATGCTCCATTACAGCATGGTACTTTATTTGGTGTTAAAGCAGAGGAGGTGTCGAAGAAAATGGAGGACAAAGCAAAATCTATGCAAACAGTAAAGGATTTCTTACAGGTACAGCCACCCAGATTTAGTAGGAATTGGCCTACAAAGAATTGGTCCTTTCCAGTGTCAGACAGGCCACAAAGAGGCAGATACAGATGTCCCAGAGGCAGATCCCAGCCCCAGGGCTCATACAGGCCTAAACAGTGGGGCGCTTCTACCTCCAAAAGTGGAGAAGACAAATCGCAGCCATACAGGAAACAGTCCCAATGACTTTCCTCTGCCACCACCAAGCACTTATCTTTTGGCAGCCCCCTTAGGGGGAAAACTAGCACTTTTTTCTCAAAATTGGCACATGATCACCCAGGACAAATAGGTCTTGATTATAGTGTCCCAGGGCTTACAGGTTCCACTTTCAATCCCTGCCAAGGGCAAAGGGTATGCCAGACCTGCCACACAATCAATGGGCAGAGGCACAAAAACAAGTTTAATCCCTCATGGACATGAGGGCCATTCAGCAAGTACCACAGCAAGAGCAGGGACAAGGATTTTACTCAAGACTTTTCTTGGTACCCAGAAAAGACAAAGCCTGGAGACCAATACTGGACCTGTCTATTCTAAATACATTTCTGGACGTTCCAAAATTCAAAATGTTGACTCTGCAGCAGCTTCTGCCCATGCTGGGCAAGAAGGCTTGGCTTGTAACTTTGGACCTAAAAGAGGCATACCTGCATGTTCCAATCAGACAGTCTTGCAGAAGATACCTCAGATTCATAGCTGGCTCAATGCACTACCAATTCTCTGCACTGCCCTTTAGCTTATCTACTTCGCCCAGGGTCTTCACAAAATGTCTGGCACCAGTAATTGCATTTTGCAGACAGAGGAATTCAAATATATCCTTACTTGGATGATTGCCTTATTCAAGCAGAGAACAAGGACATTCTACTAAAGCATCTGGCATTTGTAAAAAGATTACTAATTTGCATAGGGTACACAGTAAACGAAAAGAAATCAAAACTAGTACCCTCTCAAGAGATAATATTCCTGGGTGCAAGCTTAAATACAACTGCCCAGATGGATTATCTCACGCCAGACAAACAAAGGCAACTGACTTCTTACTTCAAAATGTTGGCAACAAAGACCCAGATATCTGCAAGAAAAATTCTGCAGGCTTTGGGCTTCATGGCATCCTGCATTCTGCTAATTCCATATGCCAGACTGCATATGAGGAGACTACAATGGTATCTAAAAAGTGTTTGGACTCAACATTGTCACAGCTTGGAAACATTATAGTTTCATAGTTTCATAGTATAGTACTAGGCTATCTGCCCTGGGGCATTTGTAAGCCTAGCCATAGTGATGTGGCTTTTGCCACCCCATGAAATGGTACAAAAAATGTACAGAATAAATTTAGAATACTGTGCCTCTGTCTAGTAGTGACACAATGAAGGTCCCCTTATATAATAGAATTAGTTTACTGTGCCCCTGTCTAGCAGTGACACAGATGTGACCCCTGGGGTAAACTTACGATCTCCCATCCACTCATCAAGATTTCTCTTGAAGAGAGTCAGTGAGGGCTCTGCGAACTGGGATCTTGTTCCAAAGCATGGGAAGCCTCTGGGTTATGAATCTATCCCTCCAGCATGTCCTATTCATACTTGTGCCGAGGTTTAAGTCTTTAGCTCTCGTGGTCCTGATGGATTTGGATTTTTGAGGTGGAGCATGTCCATCAGATCCTGATTGGACATGGCTCAGGCAGAGATCACCTCTGAGCAGGCGGTATGCTACTGAATAGAGCTGAAGTTTCTTTAGTCTGGCAGAATAAGACCTATGTTGGAGACCCTTGATCCTCTTGGTGAGGTACTTTTGTGGTCTCTCTAGCTGTTGCAAATGCCGGGTGAGGTACATACCAAATGGGGCATTGTACTCAATCATGGGTCTGATGAGGAGGAATATAGGGTACAATGACATCCTTGGATCTGGATGTGAATCCCTTCATGATGAGGTGTGCAAGGTAGAATGTTTTTCTAACCACTTTGGCAACGTGGGTGTCAAATGAGAGGTCGCTGTCGACTTGGGTCCCTAGGTCTCTGATTACTTTTTCATTACTCAGTGGGTTGCTGTCTATGTGATAATCTGTGGGTACTTTGTTTTTCCCAAAGGGGATGACTATACATTTTTTGGCATTTAGTTTAAGGCCGTGACTCCGGCACCAGTTGTCCGTTTCTGTGAGGCCTTTGTAGGATGTGTGTGTCTGCTGGTGTATCGACTATGGCGCCTAGTTTGCAGTCATCTGCGAACTTTGTCAGCCACAGCCTCCCATGTTTGCTTTAACATCTGAGAAGTAAATGCCGAACAAGAGGGGTCCCAGGACAGATCCCCGTGGGACACCACTTGTGACTGGCTTTGAGTCTGACATTGCTCCAGCGATTTTAACTTTATGGGTTCTGTCCTTTAGCCAGTTTGCAACCCATCTAGTGACATAAGGGTTTACCTTTAAGCTGTTGAGCTTATCTATGATGCCTGAGTTATTGTGTCAAGGCCTTAGCCAAGTCCAGGTATGCTGTATGGACTGCTTTGCCCTCATCAATGGCTCTAGTGACTGTTTCAAAAAGTCAACCAGGTTTAAAAGGCAGGATCTGCCCTTTACAAAGCCGAACTGGGTGGGGTCAAGTGTCTGTAGGTCCCCTATGTCTCTGTTTATGAGTTCCATAATGATTCTTTCCATAGCTTTGCAGACCAGGCTGGTTAAGCTTATGGGGCTGTAGTTTCCAGGGTCTGTAGAGGCACCTTGTGGAGTGGGACCACTGTTGCTGTACGCCAGTGTTCAGGTACATATCCCGAAGTAAGGCTAAGGTTAAATTACATTTTTATGTGTGGGTTTAGCTCCTCTTGGGGTTCACGTAACACGCAACCCGGGATACCGTCAGGTCCCATTGATGCTGTGTTTTTTGCTTTGTTTAGGGCGGTTCTCACTTGGACATCTGAGATGACAGGGAGATTACATTCAGCTGGGATAAGTATTTCTTCTTTTGGGGATGAAGGAGGGGAGAAATTTGCACTGAACCTGTCAGCCAGAATGTTGGCAATATCTGTGGGTTCAGTGTATTTTTTGTTGTTGTGAACCAACTCTGAGGGTTTCCGCCTAGGTTTCTAGCATAGCTGAAGAAGGCTTTGTGGTTATCTTTAGTGTCCTTAGCGATTTTTCTCTCAAAGTTGGCCTTGGATGTTTTTATGAGAGAATGTAGTTTTCTGCTAATGTTGATCAGAGATGTCTTCCCTTCATGGGATTTTGCTCTGACGTGCAGTAGCTTCCTTCTTTTGTTATACAATTTGTTTATGGCTGAGGTCCACCAGACAGGACGCTTACCTTTGGTGGAGAGGGACTTGGATTTGTTTGGGATTGCATGATCCATGCATTCTTGGAGATGTCCATAGAAAGCATTTGTGAAGGATTCGGCATTGTGGGATGTGGTATCCACTGGCACAGTGGGCTTAAAGGATACCATCTCAGTCTTAAGAAGAGTGAAGTCTGCTTTTGAGAAGATTTTCACTGTGGTCTTTGTGCTGGGGGTGGAGGTGGGATATGTATATCCAGGGTGATTAGTTTGTGGTCAGATCTCACTAGTGAGGGGTATACTTCCAGTGTGGAGCATTTTGTCCCCATGTTTGTGATGATCAGGTCTAGTATATTATCTCCCCTAGTGGTAGAGGTGACTAGTTGTTCCAGTGCATTTGAATTTATGAATTCCAGGAACCTTTGGGCTAGGGTATTAGGGCTAGAATAATGTACCCAATCTATGTTTGGGTAGTTGAAGTCTCCCAGTATGATGGTATTTTGTGATACATTCATATCCTCCAATGTCTTCAGGAAGGCTGAGTGGGGTTCTTGAGATTGGGAGGGTGGTCTGTAACATGCTACCAGTTGTATAGCAGTTTTGCCTATGGTTAGTTGCACCTGTATGGTCTCTGATGCTTCATGTGTTGCTACTAACCTGGAGGTTTGGGTGTCCTTGATGAATATGGACACTCCCGTGGTTCGGCCCAGGTTTTGGGGCGAAAAGCATGATCAGGTATAGCCTGGTAGCTGGGATGCTCTCAGGAGCCTTGAACCAGGTTTCAGTTACTGCACAGACGCCGATGTTCTCCATGCTGAGGAGTGCATCAAGTGCCTGCATCTTGAGATTTAGACTTCTGGCATTGAGCAGCATTACCCTTAGTTTTTTCCATTTTGTTTTCTAAGGAGGTGGGTTTGTTTTTGAGCCTTGCCTAAAAAGGCACTATGGGGGTGGCAAGAGCCTTAGCCAATATCCGAAGCCCAGTGGTGACAGGTGTAAGCCATCCTCTTAAGCAGCGTGGCTTGTCCAACATGTCATCCCAGGCAGACAGACATTGGATCCCCTTAGAATGACACCAGTACTTGAGCCAGTTGTTAAAGCTGATCACCTTGTCTTTGTATTGTGGTAACATTCTTGGTGAGGGCAAGATGCTGCTCAGGGTCAGGGTCATACCAGCCTGGGCTACATAATCGGAGAGCTCCTCTATGTCTCTTTTCATGTAGTCCAGGGAGGTACGTCTCAGGTCATTCACACCAGCATGGACAATGACGGAGTCATATTTGTACTTGCTTTGGAGTGACTTGAGTGCGTGTATTATGTGGCGGATCCTAGCTCCTGATAGACAGCTCACAGTCACCTTCTCCTTGTTCAGCCTGGTCAGCGGGACATCAGTGTGTCTGACTATAGAGTCACCTATTACTAGTGTATCAGGCAAGGTGTTTGGCCTTAAGGGCTGTGATTGGTTGACACACTGATTTATTGAAGTATGTGTTGCATGTGTTTTGTTTTGAGGTGGTGGATTTTTGGATGTCTGCTTTGGGAGCCTCTGTTGTTTTGGTAAATTTTATATTAGAGCCTCCGAGTATGTGGATTTTAAACAGTGAACTACAAAAGAGCTAGAAATGGTCCAAAACAACCAATTACTACAGCTTCTTACCCTCATTCCTTGCCTGCAACAGGAGTTTCGATGGTGGGCACAGGCCTGTCACCACAACAAGGGACAGCCATTCACCCTACTCACAGCCAGGCAGTCAGTAACAACAGATGCTTCAGAATATGCGTGGGGACCCACGTGGCAGGAAAATGTATTCAGGGCACATGGCCCACAAGCCAAAGGCATCTTCATATCAATCAAAAAGAGATGCTAGCTGTTCAGAATGCCCTGACAGCGTTCAAGGATCTACTCCATCCAGGACAACTACTGATAAGGATGGACAATACTACAGTCAATGTGGTACATAAACAAACAAGGAGGCACTCATTCCTACTCCCTCTGCAGACAAGCCATGACTTTGTGGGACACAGCATTGACTTATCAAGTACACCTGCAAGCACAATTCCTGCCAGGAAAGAAAAATACTCTGGCAGACGAATTAAGCAGAAACCTCACGGATCCCCACGAGTGGAAACTGGATCTACAAGTCTTCAGCATGATAATAAAGAAATGGGGATGCCCAGACATAGATCTATTTGCCTCCCCTCACAACTGCAAACTACAGAGATTCTGCACAAGGACGTATCACAAGCAAGCATGGAAAGTGGATGCTCTATCATTCAGCTGGAAAACCCTAACAGTATATGCCTTTCCTCGTCTGCCTCTCCTCCCCAAGGTGTACTCCTAAAGGTCAGACAAATGATTCTGATTGCTCCAGACTGGCCCTGCCAGCACTGGTACCCAATCCTAAAGAGCTTGTCTCAAGGCCCAGCCTGGACATTGCATCAAACTCCTCATTTACTGACCCAATGAAACAATCAGATCCTGCACAGCCAACTCAGAATCCTAAATCTGGCAGCATGGTGGATAATGTCGCCTTTCAGATCACACCTCTCTCTAAAGCAGTGATGGATGTTATTTTGGAGGCCAGGAGGCCCAGTACCAGAAAGTCTTATGCAGAAAAATGGAAAAGATTCTGTGCTTGGAACCAGGCACAAGGAATTGACACGTTTGTACCAAATATTCCTCAGATTTTACAATACCTAACTGAGATGCTGGACAAAGGCCTATCCTTTTCATCAGTTAAAATCCATGCCTCTGCCATTTTAGCTCATTACAATACGGAACCACCAATTTTTTCACATCCGTTGCTAAGACAGTACCTCAGAGGGGCCAAAAACATAAGACCTCCAAGGAGAGCACCAATACCTGCATGGGACTTCAATTATGTCTTGGAAAAACTCACACTGCCGCCTTTTGAGCCAGCCAATACAGCTGAAATAAAGTTCTTATCTTGGAAAACAGCTCTGCTCCTAGCAATAACCTCTGCAAGACAAGTCTCAGAGTTACAGGCACTCATGGCTGTGGAACCTTTTATCATTTTCCATCCAGACAGGGTTTCTCTGAAGACGAACCTGACATTTATGCCTAAGGTAATGTCCAGTGTGGCCCTTAACCAAACCATTCATTTGCCTACCTTTTATCCAAACCCACAGAATAAGGGTGAGAGACTCCTGCATTCTTTGGACATACACAGACAGCTACGCTTCTGCTTGGACAGAACTAAAGCTTTCAGAAAGACTGAGCAACGCTTAGTAGCATATGCTGCAGGATCACAAGGAAAGGCTATCTCAAAGCAGACTATTTCAAAATGGATAGGCCACTGCATTTGTTTCTGCTATTCACAACATGGCAAATCAGTGCCTAAGGACATTAGGCCTCACTCAACCAGAGCAGCAGTCACTTCAGCAGCCTTCCTCAGAGGAGTACCAACCAAAGACATTTTAGAGGCTGCAACTTGGAGTTCAGTGCACACTTTTACCAAGCACTACCACTTACCTCTATACTCTAAATCCAGAGCAGGCTTTGCCACTGCAGTTCTGCAGGGCCTTATAGCCTCTCCTAATCCTATTTAGACCCAGCCACACAACCTCAGCTTTGGGATTCAACCCAAGTGTAATGACTGCAACAGTGAAACACGATGAACATAGTACAGTTGTGTACCTACCATAAATGTAGATGTTCGAGTGTATTCAATGTTGCAGTCCAGGTTACCCACCCACCACCCCCCCCTTTTCTTTGCTGGGACTTATCTGTACTTCTCTATCCTATACATCCTATGTGGTGTATTTGCTTGTAGATGAAGGAAATGTTTATTTTTGTGCATGCATACTTATTGGCATAATTTTCAGCCTACCAATTTGGGGACACCTGACATCTGGGGCAAGAAAAACTGAAGAAAATGGTGTCAGCTGCATCTTTTATACCCCTGGCGCACTGACATCAGGGAAGAGGCAACAGCAACCGACGCTGGACCTAGACTTTGGAATTCAGGCCGACTGTGGGTAGCCTGCCAGCAGGATAACCCAAGTGTAATGACTGCAACAGTGAATACACTGTTATTGTAGGTACACAACTGTACTTTTCAGAGAAAAGTGAAAAAGCATGATGATGAAATGAGGAGAGGGGTTCAAGAAGTAAAGAGAGTAGGATTGTGGATGTTGCCAAAGTGGGTCATCTGTTTCCATTTCTTCCTGTCCTCTGCATCTTGCTCTGTCACACCAACCATCTGCATGTCCTATCTCACTCCATCCATAAACCTTATCTTAGGCCTTCCTCTTTTCCTCTTACCTGGCAGCTTCATCCTTAGCATCCTTTTCCCAATATACCCGGCATCCCACCTCAGCACATGTCCAAACCAATGCAATCTCAACTCTGGTTTTGTCTCTAAACCATCCAACCTGGGTTGACCCTCTAGTATACTTATTCCTAATCTTGTCTATCCTCGTCACACCCAGTGCAAATCTTAACATCTTTAACTCTGCCACTTCCAGCTCTGACTCCTGCCTTTTTGTCAGTGCCACTGTCTCCAACCCATATAACATAGCTGGTCTCACTACCCTCTTGTAGACCTTCCCTTTCACTCTTACTGGTTCGCGTCTGTCACAAATCACTCCTGACACTCTTCTCTAACCACTCCACCCTGCCTCTACTGTCTTCTTCACCTCTATTCCACACTCACTATTACTCTGAACTGTTGATCCCAAGCATTTAAACTCATCCACCTTCACCAACTCTACTCTCTGCATCCTCACCATTCCTCTATCCTCCCTCTGATTCACACATATATATTCTGTCTTAGTCCTGCTGACCTTCATTCCTCTCCTCTCTAGAGGATATTTCCACCTCTCCAGGGTCTCCTCGACCTGTTCCCTACTCTCACTACATATCACAGTGTCATTTGCAAACATCATAGTCCACGGGGACTCCTGTCTGATCTCATCTGGCAACCTGTCCATCACCACTGCAAATAAGAAAGGGCTTAGAGCTGATCCTTGATGTAATCCCACCTCCACCTTAAACTCATCTGTTACTCCGCTGACACACTACCCTTGTACATCTCCTGTACCACTCTTACATACTTCTCTGCCACTCCCGACTTCCTCATACAATACCACAACTTCCCTCTAGGCACCCTGTCATATGCTTTCTCTAAGTCCACAAAGACACAGTGCATCTCCTTCTGACCTTCTCTGTACTTCTCCATCAACACTCTCAGAGCAAACATCACATCTGTAGTGCTCTTTCCTAGCATGAAACCATACTGCTGATCACTAATCATCACCTCCCTTCTTAACATAGTTGCTACTACTCTTTCCTATAATTTCATGCTGTGACTGATCAGTTTTATCCCTCTGTAGTTACTACAGCTCTGCACATCAACCTTGAGGAGAGTAATAGCCATATAAAATATATTTATAAAGTAGCAGAGTGTATTCTAAGAATTAAGCTAATGCAGGAATGGAGAAGGGAGATTTTTACTAATAGGGATGACTCCAAGTAGGATAATAGAAGATAGGTAAGTTGAGGCTAGAATTTATTGGAAAATTAGCAGTGGAACCAGAGTATTTGCAGCAGATGACTATTTGTGATTGTGTTCCATTTTATGCATTTTTGCAGATTTGTTTTCAAATGTCACTTAAAATGCTTTATTTTGTCACAACTCCTACAGAACTGCCCAAATGCAGGACAATTTAATTGCTCATGCTTACAGCTTAAAATTGTATAGACTTTACAAAGAGTAACAACTTAATTCCAGCTCTCCCAGTGTAAACACAGACTCTTTTCTGAATTTCTGTTAACTTATCTTTTTGGGTAAATTTCAGTAACTGCCTAGTAAGTGCACTGCCTGGACGCCAGTAAAAAAAAAAAGAAATTCAGAGAACCTAAAAGAAAGTCAAATCACAAAAGTTGAGGGGGAAAACACCAACTAGGAAGACTTCTGCAGTGGTTCAGCAAAAAGACATGGATTCCAGTAATCCATAAGAAAAAATAAGTCAAATGTACTCAGAGCTGATCACAATAAATGAAACGTTGAAGGAGTATATCAACTCAAATAATAAAAGACTGGAAAAAATGGAAGAAGCTTTAAACAGTTATTCAGATGAGGTGATAAAACTGCAAAAATCAGAAGTCAGAGTGAAGAAAAAGATGGCTGAGTATGAGACTGCTCAAGAAGAGATGTTTCAAAAAATAATAGAGTTGGAGGACTGAGCACATAGGGAAAACCTGAGATTTTTCTGCTGTGCCAGAGGAGCCGGAAGGAACAGACTGTATTAATTTTATGAAAGCACAAATTAGCAACTGGACTGGTGTCCCACAGCAGGAGATGTTTATGGAAAGGGCACATATTCTCCAAACCCGGCCATGAGAAAGGAGACTAGGCCTTTAATAATAATGATCCATTCCTTCAGCAGAAAGAGTTGATTTTGACAAAACTGTGGCAGAAGGACAAAGTGCTAAAAGTGGGAGACCGTGTTGTGTTTGTGGAAAAGAATTACTCCCTGTACACCAGACAGAAGAGTAATACATTTATTCCAGTCATTGGGGAATGTTGAAAATCAGGCATGAAGTTCAAGCTGCTGTATCCAGCTACTTTTAGAATGTTCTTTGCTGGAGGGTCAGGCATTTTTGATGCAGAACATGCTAAAGAGGAAACACAAAATTTGTAAAACAAATAGTGAGCTGTCAGGCAGGAGTTGTTTCTGTTTTTGTTCTGGTAATGAAGCCCATAGAGAAACTCTGTCAGTGAAACCTTTTCCAATATTTCAAAAGAAAATGTGTGTGTGTGAGAGAGAGAGAAAGAGAAAAGCCCAAGCGTTGACTAGAAGAACAAGGAATATATTGGAAATGAAGCAAAGACTAGATTTGGGAGCTGGAGATCAACAGGAAGAAACCAGTAATTCAGAAATTAACAAATGTAGGAGTACAAACAATCATATTTGTGAAGCATGCCAGAACAAGAAAACTGGAAATATTGGACTACTTTATTTTTGCTAAACTTGTAGGGGACTCTAAAGCATATGCCTTACTTCATGTCATTAATGTTTGGAAGAATATTAGGAGGGGGAAAAGAGAAAGGAAAGACTTGAGAACAACTTTTTGTTTTACTTACAGTTATCAGTAGTAATTTTATAATGCATGACATAACCTGCATGCTGTAAAGTAAAGCTTTTTCAGTAATTTCCAAGTGTAATAGGGATATTAAAGTAAACAGTTCCCCTGTTTTTTCCCAGGTCTATATTACATTGTTGAACTCTTAAAAAAGCGAACGATGATTAATCAATCCCATGTAAGCGAAAGCTTATAATGTCGAAACCTCAGAACAGCGATTTTTTTTTCCAAGGGAAAAAAAAATTGCTGTTCTAAAAAAAAAAAAAAAACTTTACATAAAGTGGGGGGCTTTGCCCCCACACCCCCTACTTAAATATACCAACTCTGAGATCGCACTACAGTGCTGAAAATGGCAAAGTAACAGAAGCGATTTGCTTAAAAGTAGCTTCACTATTTTGCCTTTTCGTTCTTTTATGTTCGATCAAGATGCATTAGACAGAATGCGTCTTCGATCACGTAATCGGAACCCTTTTTTTCCTTTCTTTCACCTTGCTATGTTTTAAGAAACTTGGTTACTGCAATGTAAAAAGAGAAGAAAAGTCTGGACAAAAGAGCATGATGCAAGAAATATTGAAATGCTTTTTCTTACTGTGCATAGGGGAGTGACTGGATTAAGACACTTGGCTTGATCTACTAACACATTTTAAGGGAAAGCAGAAAAGCAGATAAAAAAGAACACTGAATATAATAAATTAGGCAAAACTGTGGCAAAGGACAAAGTATAAAAAGTGGGAGATAGTCGTGATTGTGGAAAATGATTACTCTCTGTGCACCAGGCAGAAGAGGAAAGTAGAGGCAACTGTGCATCTGGTTCTTATGTCTCTATGGAGATGATGTGATAAGAGGCAATGAAAACAAAATTTCTTTTTTTCAAATGGCTTTATTTTAATGGCCAAGTTATGCTTTTTTGAAAGCATTCAAGTGTTTTTGTAATCTGGGAGAGGAATAAAAATAATATAGCAATTAGTGGAAGTGAGAAGCACAGGATGTACCATGCATGTCAGCATGGCTAACCTTCCTTCTAGATTAATTCAAGTCTATGAATATGGCTGTCAGTCTGGGATGATTGCTTCTATTAGGAGGGTTAAACTTTTAATATTTGAAGCTGTACATAGTTTTATGTGTTAGTGTTCTTGGGGATATGTTTTTGTTTTATTGATAGCCTTCAAACAAAAAAAGTTTTGTAAGATGTGACATGGGTCCAAATGGATATGACAAGAAACAACTGTATTAAAGATAAACCTGCCAAACAGTGCATGCATGTAACGCAAAAGCCGAAACTAGACATTTAAAAAACAGTTGTTACACATAACTGGGTAGAAGTAGCTTGAAAACAGAATAACAACAGTCTTTGTATTATCTTTAAATGTGAATGGTCTCACAGATACAGACAGAAAAGAAAGAGTAGTGAACTATATTAAAAAAAATGCAGAGTGCGAATAGCTATGCCAGAAGAGACACATTTGGAAAGAACTGTGAGTGTGAAGTTGATAAATTAAAAAGGGTTTTCAGGATGATTATTCAGTGGAATATCTGGGACAAAGGAAAAGATGAGTACTTATATTAATTGCAAGAGTAGCTCCAGTAGTCATAGAAGAGGAGAAAAAAAGATAATGGTAGATTTACAGTACCAAGGTGCTGCTGGCAAGGGAGGGGGATTACACTAGCATGTATTTATATTCCACCTAAAAACTGCTATAGTAGAGCTTAAGAAAATACTGGGAGAAGTCTGGTGTCATTAGGGAATATTACTTATAGTTTGGGACTGGAATTTGATTTGCAGCCATGAACATGTGTCTGGGGGACCGACAAGGGAAAATATAACAAAAGAGAGTACATTTTTGAAGACCTTTATGAAAATATTTCACTTGAAAGATTTGAATTTACATATTTCCCAAGTAAAAAAATAGGGCTAGGCTAGACAGAAATTATATTTCACAGGAACATATGCATTTATTTAAAAGTTTTGATACGCATCCAATAACCATTTCAGATCACATGTCAGTAATAGCTAAAATAAAGATGCAGGGTAAAGAAATAAAAATTAGATACTGGCACTTTCCCCCTATCTGTTAAAATAGAGGAATTTAAGAAATGGTAGTGGAAATTACTTGGGAGTTACTAGGGAAGATAGAAATTTCTTCTGAAACTATAGCTAGGGAGTGGGATAAAATTAAAGTTGAGTTTAAAAATAGGGTGGAAATAATAAAAGAAAAAGAGAGATGCTTATGTAACAAGAATTATTTATAGGGACTGGCAAAGGTTAAAGTATTCCAGAATAGGGGGAATCTCACAGAGCAAGAAGAGGAGCAATTGCAGAATGCTGAACAGAAAATAGGGGATTACCTTAATAGTATACATGAATTTAAAAAACGTCCGTTGAGCAACTTTTTTTTTTTATAATAACTCCATATCACAAAAACTTGTAAGACAACGACTCAGGCAGCAGAAAGTAGAAAGGATTGTCTCCAGACTTAGGGAGCCTAAAAGAAGGAAGATAACCAGAGATCCTTTAGAGGTTCTAGAAATATTTTGGAATTTTTTTACAAATCTGTATGAAGGAGAGAAATACGGAAATCAAGAAAAGGTATAAATGGAAATGTTTATGGAAGAATTAAATATGCCACGGTTAGAGATAGATGAGGCTTAATTAACAACAGCTAGGATAGGATGAGATGCGATAAAAATGGTGATGTATAACCAATCTACAGGAAATTCCCCAGGCATAGATGGGTATTCCTGCAGAAATCTGGAAGCTAGAAGGGAAGAAACAGAAAGATCTGGAAGGTTTTGTTCGGTATTTTAAAAGGCGCAACAACATCCTGGAAGAAAGCGGGTGGTGGCTGTAGTACTAAAGTTGGTAAACACCCATCAGCTCCAGCTTCATATAGGTCCATTTCAGTTCTAAACCTTGATTATAAAGTGTTTGTCTATAATGATAAAAGAATGGCAAAGGATTATGCCAAAACTGAAAGCTGTGGATCAGTGTGGTTTTGTGGAGAGGAAGCAAACATTTGACAACATTAATAGAACAATGATGAGCCAGAGGGAAGCCGAATGCAAGAAAATACTACTGTTGTTGGTGGGTCTTGATGCAAAGAAAGCATTAGAGATAGTAAGCTGGGATTTTATGAGTAGGGAAATGGAAGCATTTGCATTCCCTGATAAAATTCTAAGGTTGATTAGGAGGATATATGCGGGATCGGAGATGAAAATTAAAGTGGGTGGGTTATTCTGTGGTAAGTTCTGTTTGAGCATTGGAACCAGGCAGGGGTGACCTCTGCCCCCTTTGTTGTTTGCGTTATATTTAGAACCATTGGCAAAGAAAAGAAGGGACACAGAAATTCAAGGATATAATTGGTATGGTATTGGTCAGGCATATATTTATCAACCAAAAGAGAGCTAATAAAGAGCTAAGGGTTTTTTCTGTGAGGGAAGACTGCAAGAGTCAAGTAGGATAGTAGGATAAGCTGATCCTTCCAATAGAACAACGTGGTTTGGAATTACCTGATTTGAAGGGGTATTTCAAAGGTACACAGTTAAGACTACGGTAAGTAGCACAAGCAGAAAGCTATAATTCAAAGTGGAAAGAGATGATGATGAAACCAGGAGGGGGCTCAACACACAAGGAGAGACTGGGCTTTTGGATGCAGATCCTTAAGGAGAATAGCAATAACCATACAGAATATTATATTTATAAAGTAGAAGAAAGTATTCAAAGAACTAAGCCAACACATACTGGAGAAAGGAGAGTCTTGATAGGGATGACTGCAATTGAAAACTGGCAAAGGAACCAAGGTATTGAGAGCAAATAATTTGAGTGGGAAAGGTAATAGAATGAGAAGAGGCCAATAATTTATTTGGACCGCAGGCTACAGATCTCCTTTCATATCAAAGATTGATATCAGAGTATAGGCAAAGACAAAGGAATAGGTGTATCCTAAGCAAAAGACCAGCACTTATAGAGATTTTGGTAGAATCTAGAACAGAAGGTGCTGTTAAAATGGTAATTGGTAGAGCAAAAGAATCAATCAGAGGAGGTTAGAAAGGATTGGAAAGAGATTGTATAAGCAATTCACAAATAAACAATGGTAGATATATGTATGACTACCAAATATGCAACAAAGTATAGAAGATTTAGGATCTTTGGAAGTGTTTACATGGGTATTTTTGTACCGCACATAGGCTCCAAAGAAGTTTTGCTCTGGTAGATAGTAAATGTTGAAGGTGTGATGGGGAAGAAAAAAAATAATCGGGAACATATTTATTGTGAGTGTAATGATTTGGCAGATTTAAAAAATTTCCTGCAGACTACTCTGTCAGAAATACTGGGTGGGCAAATGAGTATAAGTAAGAAAACTATTTTTGAGCTACGACGCAGAATCGGAATTGCCTAGACATAGTAAGTCCTTGCTGAGTCAGTTATGATGCCTGCCAAAAATGTCATTACTGGAAGGTGGAAATCAAAAACTAAACCAACTGTACTAGAAGTAGTGAATATAGTAACAGAGTTAAAACAACTGGAAAAGGTATCTTTAGAGAAGGGTAAGAGCAAATTACATAGACAAAATGGTCATTGTGGGAGCAATGCATGCAGAATAATGTTTTAGGAGGAGAAATGAGTTTTAAAAGAAGGCAGGATTTAAATGAGTTATGTAATGTTTGAATGACAATGATTGGATAGATTATAGGTGATGTATGTAATATTTGCTGCTGAAAATGTCTTGTTTTGTTTTCATTTGTATAAATGTATGGTTGTCTGTGTCATAAGTGATAATTTAATAAAGATTTCTTTTTTAATAAAAACTACATTGTACAGACTTCATTAGTGATGAACTTTTCATGTCTCCTAATAAATTTCATGACTCATTTTCATTTTATTTTGATGTTTTTCTTGTTTCTAGTCTCACATGCAGTTTAACACTCATAACCCCTTGGTTACTTTTTTATCTGATCTCCAATGCTAGCTTTATCATATTGAAAGTCATAGGGGAGCTGGAGTGTATCCCATCATGCAAGGGATATAAGGTAAACCAATTAATCTTTGACAGGATGTCAGTCATTCACAAGGTTCTGTCACTCACTGCATACCTGCTAGCACTTTTGAGACTTGCCAGTTTACTTTATGGCATGTTTTGTTGTGATTGGGATTAAGGTAGGACTCTTGGTAAAGAAAAAAAACAAGACAGGCATAGAGAAGACATGGAGGCTGTGCAAAGAGGCACTTTAATTGTAAACAGGGCTAGAGAACCAAGAGCTGTGAGACACAAGGCTAACTGGTACACTCTTACATTACTCTTCTACCTGCATGTTTTGCTTTAGGTAACATTAAATCCACTGCTTGCAGCAGTCTGCCTCTCATCTGATAATTTTTTATATCACACATTTCCTTCTTTGTGACCCTGATTAATCATGTAATTCACTGAACTAAAACTATATGATTCAGTTCTATAATTTAGCAATATAAGCACCATTATTTTCTCTGAGACTTTGGTTTAAAAGAAATGACTGTTACATGGTAGTTTTGTTTTTTGCTCTCTATTACAGTAGTTCTGAAACTTCAGGCTGATTGCATTACTCTTTTCCCTCCCTTTTTCTAAAATCAAATGTATTTTGAGTGCTGCTTCCCCTTTAACACACACATATATAACACACTGTGCTTTCTCAGGATTTTTAGATATTATGTTCATAAATGAGAATAAATCTGAGTTTCCATTTCAGACATATTTCTCTAAAAAAGAGAAACTTGCTAGAAGTTAGTGTTTCATCCTGTCTCATATGGAAATAAAACGTCCTGCCTCATGTCTTGTATCCCCTAACATTTGGGCTCTTAATATTAAGAAGTAACAGATGGACATTATTAGAAATGGTTTACTATCAAAATGTCGATCACCCCTTGCCGACACCACTAACGCGAACTCCGAACTGCGACTGTTGATAATGTCGTACACCGATATTCCAAAATGCAAAATCTTGCCCCCCTTTTGACCCATGGTAGCACTTGTTTTGTGGTGTGGAGCGGTCGGAAATGTCGACGTTCGGTGTTTTTTCGCTATTTTGAGGAATCGGCATTACGGCTTTCGCATAAAGGAGTCGAAAGTATGTACATTCGACAATGGGTGATCAACATTCTGATAGTAAACCATTAGAAATACATAATCTATATGTTACATGATATTTCTCTGGGGACGTGCAGTTTTACTCTTGTTAGGAGTAAGCTTTGTTTTGGGGCTTTTAGCTAGTCTGAGACTTTTCAAATGGCATGACTGATGCACGTGGAAAAGTTCATTAAGGGATATGTTGCCCAAGGATGTGCTTACTCTTTATTAACATCTTATGTCTGTTTTTGGGTAAAGTTACTTTGTATTGCTGCTATGTGCTACTTTATTAATTTCTTTGGGGAGAGATTTCAGCAAGAGAAAAGTGAATGTTGACCATTCATCAGTTTTGGGCCACAAAGAAGAGTTTACTTGAATGGTTTAAGAAATCATCTTTCATGATGATGATGAGGAAGTAGAACATCGTTTGTTCTTTGATATTGAAGGCAGATGTGCTTTTTGCAGTGTACCTGATGACTTCTAATGTTTACTCGAGTGTTCTTCACTAGCTAACTTGTGCCATTTCTGGGTTCAGAGGGTCTGTGCATGTCTGACTAATTCATCACCCTGTAATGGTCTTCTGTTACCCTTCTGTATTCTGGAATGACTGACAGAGGTTCTTGTTTTAGAGAGGCTGGTGGCCATACTGATGAAATCTTAGAAATTTTCTTTGCTGTTTGAATATTTGCATTACCATTTGAAAACATTCAGACATATGTTACGTCAGTGACCCATGTGCTTGTCGGTCAAGTTCCATTTCCAGTCTTTTATTGGAGTTTCATTTATGCAGTTGGCTTAACATTAAATGTATGTACTTTATCCTCCTTGAGAGGCTGCTGTTTTCCAAAAATGAAAGCATTTGGGGATAAGCCTGGGGCTAAAGGACAGGCAAGAAGGTGTTTCGTTTTCTTTGTGTTTCCCCATTTTTCCTACCGAGGAGGTTTTTCTACTTCTGATAATGAGTAAAATGTTCTGTTTTTTTTCTCGCAACGCAGAATTCTAACAATTTTTGGTGTCTTATGTTGCTGGCCTTTTATAGTAATGCACAGTTTACAGTTAACCTAAACTGAAAGACATTTGAGTGGTTTGAAGTGCTAGCTTTTGGCTCGTCACTGATGTGTTCAGTACTTAATACTGACTCTAATGTCAGGCAACTTGGGGAAGAGAACATTTTTGTTTTGTTTTGTAACTGAATTTGTAGTGTCTCAGAGTGGATATATAAAATTTGAGGGTATTGGGGAGGTGGAGTCTCAGCTTTACTGCAGTCACTTTGATGAGCAGTATTAACTTAACCTCTGTATTTTATTGTAAACCCATCTTTAAGCTGTAACATAGCTCGAAATATTTTTTTTAAATTATTGACACTTTTTAAACTTTGCTGAAAGTAGTAATTTTCATTAGGAGAAAAAGTGTTATGCAGCCAGCAGTTTTGAAGTGAGAACTGAGAAGGGGTAAGATATATATCTTATGCAGGTGTGCAAACCAGCCAGTGACAGTGATGTACTAGTACAAAACACCTTATCCTAGTGGGAGAGATGTACTGATAGAAAGCTAGGGGGGAAAAAAACAAAAAACTAACAGCTGATGAAATGAATTGAACTCCCTGCTGGCAAAGTGTTGCAGTACTGGGAAGTCTTTCATGAATACTGTTCTGTAGCATTTCCTAGAGTGACTATATTGCCTAAATGTAGTGTAGCTTGAGATATGCTTGTCACTTTGTGGACTAATGGGTAAGAGATTGGTCATTGTGGAGCACCAAACTTGTAGCTCTTCTTCTGATACATTCATTTAGCTGGATTACTAAAATCTCATTACAGTATTTATAACACTGCAAATAATTATTTTGTTCATTTTTTACACAGTTGGAGAGGAAGCCATTATGACAACTTTTTTGGAATTCATCCAGCAAAATGAAGATAGGGATGGAGTTCGCTTCACTTGGAATGTGTGGCCTTCAAGTCGTTTGGAGGCTACTAGAATGGTTGCCCCTGTAGCTGCCTTGTTTACGCCAATCAAGGAGCGGCCTGACTTGCCACCTATCCAGTATGAGCCAGTGCTTTGCAGCCGAGCAACTTGTCGTGCTGTTTTGAATCCCTTGTGGTAAAGCCTTTTGATGTTTTTTTTCTCAAGTCCTGTTTAATTAAATACAAACGTAAGAAGCATGTATATTTTGCTACAGTTTCAGCTGTTGTATTTATTTACTTATTGATCTGTTCTGAGACTCATTTTAAACATAACCATGTTGGGCTTATTGCTGCAGTAAATAGCAGTGGCATTTGAAGGAAAGGAAATTACATAGAACAAATATGTCTTGCAGTGGTGTAGTCTGGTGCTCTTAGTATTGAATGCTCCAGAATACTAATGATAAAAGTAAAACATTCAAAACTGGCAGTGAACTGGGACTTGCCCAAAATGTAAACCACACGTATATATTTACACAGCATGACAAGTACTTTGCCCCACCTATCTGTGAAATTGTAGGAGAAAATATAAATCTGTTTTGTTCCATTAAGGTAGTCTAGATGGTGTTTATTTTCATGAGATGCATGCAGTTGGACATTGAGTGTTAAATTTGACATATATTACAGGAGAAATTGAAAAGTTAGGGCACTGCATCTTTTCTGAAATCACACTGATCTTAACCAGATAAAGAGTAACGCTGGTATGTCCTAGTTGGTTTATTTTGTTTGCATTGGGAGATGTTTCACCCCCCCCCCATCCTTAAATGGTTATTAGGATGAAGTCACTCCAAGCTGAATAATATAATTTAGAACAACTCTTTGACCACAAGCATCTATTAGCACCATGTTTTGCTGTTAGTGGCTCTCCTGCACTGGGACTGCTGTACTTATCATTGTGCATTGAAATGGAGACTATGAGCTACTGGAGAGGCAACCACCAAACCACCAAACCAGTAAAACTCCACGACATCAAAAAACAAAACAATGCTTTTATTCCACAATTTACGTTTTTTTTCCCACGAAAACTTGGACTTCATCAGACAATCAGATAATTACTCTAATTACATCTTAAATAGGTCTAAAAACTAAAACAAAAAAAAAAAATAAAAAAAAATATAAAAAAACACACTAATCAGGCTCTCTAAAAGGCTCATGAATATTAATAAAACTAATATATATCACCACAAATATATCTAGTGAATAAATAAATATAAAAAAAACTGGGGATATATCCTAGTAGAGATTTTAAAAAACTTACAAATTATAGTATTTAATTCATATAACTTTCCTCCCAAGGCCACCTCTAATATCTCTTGACTTTGTCTAGTACAGAAGAAGAAGAAGAATTATAACTTTCTACATTCTTCTTTTTGTTATAATGCATTTGTATTATCCTTTTTTTTTTTTTCATATATATATGTGTCAGATATTCTTTTCTCTCAATTCTCTCCATTTTACCAACATAAAATGAATTACATTTATGATATAATGCAATATCCCTTACTTCTAATCCATCTGTAAATAAATTTCACCTTTGTTAATAGTATATTCACATTGGTTACAGCTTCCACATTTAAAAGTTCCTGTCTTTCTTTCCCTTCCCTTTGTGATGTATATTTTAATAACGGAACATTATTCCATTATTTTTGTTTATTTTTTTTTTTTTCATATACTAAGAGTTTTTTAAACACCCTTCGCATTAATTTTGTTACTTCATCTATGTCTGTGAATGACACAAATCTTTCCCATTCTGTTAGTAGCATTATATTCCAATATCAAAACTTGTTGATATTCACTATATTTTTATAATCTTTTCAAAGTAACTTTCAAGTGCAATATAGGTCTAAATTTATTGTCTCTACCTTTTCAACTTCCATCCTGATATTTTTAACAAAATTATTAGGGTATCCTTTATCCTTAAACATATTCTCAACATTCATTAACAAAATCTGAATCTAAACTACTGACAAATTGTCCTTTCACTATATTCCTTTTACAGTGTAATGGATGTGCACTGTTATAGTGGAGAAAGGAATTACAAAAGGTAGTTTTCCTGTAAATTCTAGTTTCAAAATTCTTATTCATCTTATATATTTCCAGATCCAAATATTGTAAAATGTCAGTTGAAGTCTTGTGGGATTAGTGGAGCTGTTGATATATTCGATAAATTCACTAAACGATGACAATATCGTCCAAGAATCATATAATGTCCAGCAGGTATTAAATTTAGAGTGCAGAATACATTTTTCCTCCCACTGTGCCAAAACTAAAAAAGCCATAAGGCAGAGACACACCCCATATTTGTTGTTGTATCACACATAAAAAATCAAAATCAAGAAATTGTATTTGAGGACCATATCCATAAGTTCCATAAACTTTTTCGTTGATGGGATAATTTCTTATCTTGAAAATAATTTAGTGACAAACATTAGATCATCAGAAAATAATTCAGGGTAATATCTTTAGTATGACCTTATTCTTACCAAAAATAATTGGTATTCTAGGTTTTGATACATACAGGAAGTCATAAGTTTTACTATCTGTGACATCTTCTTCATATAGCATATCTTTTAATATAAATTGACTTCAAAGTATTTCATTCATTTTACCTTCATAAATTATGTTCTCCATAATGACTACTCTCCTTATCTGGTTTCATAATTCTAACTTTTATTTTTCAACTTACTCAAAGTCTCATTCTCTGTTTTACTAAGATTACTTTTATATATCTTTTTCTGTTGTACATTTCTGACTTCTTTCTCATTGCGCTCTTTTGGATTCATTGTTTGTGACTTGTGAGTGCATTTTTCGCAGTTTTGGATTTGATTTTATCATTGTGCATTACTAGAGTACATAGACTTTTTTAGGTTTAACACCATTGTATTCTGCTGCTGTTGTATCTCCATCATAACTGCTTGAGAGTTTTGTAGATGTTTTAACCTGCTGCAGTAATTCATCTGAATTAAGTTTGTACATTTGCATTATTGTGGTAATACATTTTGAAAATACTTTTGTGATAGTGTGTACTATAACTAGCACTACTTGTGAAATTCACCACATGTTCTCCACCAGGATGGTTAAATATTTATTCATCTTAAAATTCTGATCTCTTGTCTTAATGTTTTTGCCCCCCCCAAATCGCTTACAGTTGCTCACCATTTTGGCTTCAGGAGGATAATTTTTATTTATTTACATTTACCTGTACTAGATGTGACTCAGCCCAACTCAGCACATCCGACTATACATGAGTAGGCAGTCCATACAGTAGCACTTCCATTTAGGTCAGTGTCTGCAGAGAAGATATCCACCACCACCCCTAGTCCTGATACTGCAACTGACCTTCATCTGCTTGACTTTGATTGAAGATGTTTAGGAGGGTAAGGCGCTTAACACTTAAACAGCTGGGGGTGTTATCTTGACTCACAGAGCTACTAATCTTGGTTTTGAAAGTGCATACAGGACTTGATCCAGAATTACTTTTGGGAGGGGAGTGGGCTAATAGATAGAACATTTGGGAGGGGAGTTGGCTAATAGATAGAACATGGGGAAGGGTAAGCTAAGTAAAATTAGAACTGTGTATATCAGTATTGTTATTGCCAGTGGTTTCAGGGCCACAGTATGGGGGACCATTTGAAATAATCTATGTTGAGTACTGTATATTACTTCCGAAATTTCTAATGTAACTTAAGAAGCCCTTGCAGTTGTCTTTGTTGGTGTGACAACTTTTAAGTATATAATTGGCTTTACACTTCTTAATGGCCCATTTAAAGGTTCTGCTCAACTCACTTAAAACTCTTCTGCATTGGTTGAAGAGAGATTTATTACAGATGGCTAGAAGTCTTTTCATATTGTTGTAAAGTTTGTTGATGTAAGAATACCACCAGTGGGCTTACTTACCATGCTTATACCACATGGGAACAGATACCATAATATAGGTGTCTGAAAGTTAGTATCCTTCATGAAGTACTACATGAGAGTATTGCAATGGTCACAGATTTCAGACCCAGTGTCCTAGTAAATCCAAAGTGTCCATAGTTTGGAAGACTTATCTGCAGTAATGGCTGCAACCACCCAACCTGATATGAAGCAATCCATTTCAGAGTCCTACTCAAGTAGCAGCAGTTACCATTGACTGAGCTCTGTCTGGGGCATTACAAACTTGCAGACTTGTCAGACTGTGTGGTTAGTCCTCATACCAGTACCATAGATATGAGGGCAGCCCTTCTCGCATTCCAAGTTTTCAAAGACTCCCATCCCAGGAAGTGATGATCATCTATTCCAACAACATGGTTGTAGTTGGGTACATCAACTGGCAAGGTGTCCCCACTCCTCTCCCTTCTGTTGAGAAGTTGTAAGGATTTTGAAATGGGCTGTGCCATTCGTCCACTTTCTGGCAGCAAACCATATTCCAGGGGAAGTGGACTGGGCACTGGTGGACAGGCTTAGTTGCTGTTTGCTGTTGCCACACAAATGATCCTTCAACCTCTCAGTAGCACATATGTTATCCCAGTGCTGGGAGAAGCTGTGTTCCAGTCTGTGTGCCTTCCATCCAAAGTCATATGTACCAGATTCTATTCCATTATTTATTTATTTTTGTATTTCTTTTTCAGGGTAGAGCTCTGATGTCCATGGACCATTTTCAGATTCCGCCTGTGAGCATTGTCTGGTTAAGTGACTTGCTTAGAGTTGTACAGGCAGTGGAGGCTGAGGGAATCAAACCTTGTACTACTAGATTACAGGAGATAGCTCATTAACAGCTCCTTAACCCTCTAAGCAATGTGCCAGACAGCATCCCTTAACCAGGAGAATACCCCAGAAATGTGCCCCTGAACTCCTCTGTTCTTTTCCCCCATTTTCTTCAAGGTTTATCTAGAAAGCCAAATACAAGGCAAAAGTAATTCTGATAGCCCCATTTTGACCTCAGCGAGTTTGCTTGTGCCTATCCTCTTGGTGGAACCTCTTCAAATTTGACCCTGTGAGACCCCACTTGTCCTCTCCCTCTCACAAGTATCATTTGAGTTTTCATCTGTATGTTTAACAACATGATTGCTCCAGATGTATCAGTGGACAGTAATTCTGCCTTTCCCTCCAGAGTGGTGCACATTGTTTTGTATTTACAGAAACCTAATACCAGAGAGATGTGCAGCTCAACCTGTTTTTTCCATATGGCATCATCTGAAGACCTTGACCCTTTCACAAATGCTATACTTTCAGTTTTAGAATACCTTTCACAGATCATTCTGTTAAAATTCATTTAGCTTCTATCTCTTTTAAGTTCCACCATGGTTCAAATTCTGTGGCCTTGGCTTCTTTAAAGGGTTTCAAAGCCTTTCTGAAGAGTGCCTTTCTTTTGAGACCACCTGTGAAGGTCCCACTTCCTCTTTGCATCTCTCTCTCTCATGCTAGGGAATACTCATTTTTTACTGCAGAATTAAAATTTTTATCTTGGAAAACGATACTTTTTTTTTCTTGTGGTCATCATTTCAGTCTAAAGGATTACTGAACTACAGGTTCTGTCATTACATCCTCTTTACTCAGTCTTTTAGGTTAATAGGTAAATGCCAGGCTATTAATTTGTTGACTATTACATGCCTAGACAATAATCAGAAGTTAGAATTAAACCATGTACCTTGTATCTGTGAAGTAAAGACCTTAACCATTATGCCAACTCCATCCTCCTTCTATGCAGATAAGGGTGCTCTTGAGCACCAGTCATTCCATTTTTGCCTGAGGTGGCTATAGAAACTAATCTCAGGTCAGTCTATCCATTTGCCAGTCTTTTTTCTCAACTGTTCAAACAGAGGAAATATCTTTTGCATTTTATGAATGAACATGGACTGCTTGGATTCTGCATGGGTGGTGGAGCATTGTCCATGAACCACCCATTTGCCTCCATCTTATAACCTGTTGAAGTTGCATTTTATAGATTGGTTCTAAAAGAGCGATTTGTTTGGTTGTCGTTTTCACCTTTGTTTTGTAGTAAGAAACTTAGAAACTTCTAAAGTGAACTTAACATAGTCTTAAATTTTGCTGTGAGAAGTACAATAAATCAGTGTGTTCTGTTCCAGCTGCACGTTCTGCTAGAATAATTGCTGTTGCTTAAGTTCCTTTTTTGCAGTAATGCACCCTTGGATGATATTTGGGTAGCAGCCATGTGATTTTCAGTTAATACTTTGGCAAGACATTGTAAGTTGTTTGTGATATAGAGAATCTGGGGCTTCCTTTGGTATTACAATAACCAGAAGTACTTTTACGGGGCGGAGCCTAGATGGCCAACTGAGAGCAGTGAATTTTGAGAGCTCCATAAACTAGTATAATAATATAGGACAATGTTATTATTTTCAAGTTTAAAACATCAGAAATCTATAGATAAACTACTAAACTACATAAATATCAATTTTGGTGGATATACAAAAATTTTCCTGTCAAGTAACTTGGAGATATATTGAGTCACTGAATATGAACAACTCAAGGAATTTTCATCCAGATGTTGCTTTGAAAAAAGTACTGCAATTGATGATGTCTACCTTACAGGAACTATCTTTGAAGATGGATGGCTTTAAAAATGACTTAGAAAACCTCAAATTAAATTCTCAAAAATAGACTGATATTCTTAAGGAACTATTACAGCAACACCATACAAAAATAACAAATATAGAGACTTCTCTAAATTACATTGAAGGGAGACTCAAAGAGGAAGATTTCCAAAAAGAATTTCTGCTTAAACAGAATACATGACTTTTTAACAAAATAGATGACTTAAAAAAAAAACAGGGAAAGGAGAAACAACATAAGGATCTTTGGTCTGCCTGAAAACACTGAGGGTGAAGAGATTATTTCATTCTTAACCTGGATTCCTGAATTTTTAGACTTGAAAGAGAGACTTTCATTTGGAATTGAAAGGGCGCATAGAACACTGAGGAAACCTGCTAATAACTCAACAAATACTCCACCTAGAGCCATAGTTACAAAAATTTCTTTCATTTCTGAACAAGGAACTAATATTAAAATCTGCTTGGAGAAAATCACCCCTAAAATGCGATCAAAGCATGATAAAGTTTGACAATGATTATCCATCCAGAATACTAGAACAAAGGAAAAAAGTCTGGCCAATAATAAAACTGTTGAAACAAAACAACAGTAAAGCACAGCTGGCCTTTCCAGCCAAGATAAAAATACTTTTTGCCAATGAGATGAGAACCTTTAATGACTTAGAAGAAGCTACTATATTCATCAAAAACAACAACATAGTGTCTATCCTAGAAGAAATGGAATGGATGGCCCCTACTATTAAAAAGAATGAAAGAAACTAATCCTTGGACTGATGCTTGAAAGAAGAAACAAAAAACTGATTCCAAGATAGCTGTCTCAAAAAAAATAACTCTTGCAACTATATGTCTCGAAGTATCAGCTGATATGGTACATCACTTGTCATCTGTTTTTATTTTAAAAAAAGGAGGGATTCTTAAACAATTGAGAAACAGTAATGATTTATTCAGAATGTTCAAAGAGTTCAATAATTATTCACAAACAAAGGTAGGTCAAGATGGGTTACTATTTACATTATGTATATGTATAAGCCAAACAAAGCAACATATAATACTAACATAGAAGTTTCTATTCCCCTACTTGAACTCGATGAATACTTATCTTGTTCATTTTTTATTGATTTTACTTATAATAATTTAAGTAATTAACTAATTCAACAAAGTATCATTCATCAGAGTTCAGACTCAAATGTAACAAATTAACATCATATATAATAACAGTAACAGTAGAGTGTTCTGAAAAAAATACTGTCATGGAGACTAATGCCACCTTCAGTTAAAGTATGATTTAGAAATGTCATGTATATCCTGGCTAAATAATAATAGCAAGCTCTTAGTATAAATGTCATCATTATTCTGTCTAAATATAGTTAACAGTTATGGCAGGTATCACAGATACGAGTGCTGTTTTTTATCAATCCTGATATGGTGTGCATGGATACAGCCGTGTCTGGCAGCTAGTACAAATGTCATTATTCTAAACATAATTAATATCAGTTATGGCAGGTATCATGGCTTTATTGCTGTTTGATTAAGCCTGACATGGTGTATGTGGATGTAGCTCTGTCTGGCAGCTGTTATATGTTGCCGTTTTTGTCTCCAGGAAGCTGTGGTTTGCAGCTTGTGATTGAGGTTTACTGATGCTTGTGAATTAGGAAGAGACATTTGGTGTTTTAGTCTGGATCCAGGGGAAGGGGGTGGATAGAACTGTGATGTGGGATATTTTGGCAGAGAATGGTTTGTTTGTATGTCTGCCGAGTGAGAGGTGAGAGGGCTGGAGGAGTGTGTCGTCTTTTGTTGTGTCTTGTTGGGAGGTTTTTTTTTTTTAATCTGTTTGCTCTCTGTTCTTTTCCTGGCTGCTGCCTCGCTGAAAGGGAGAGAATTTAGGCTTGAAGTTGCAATGAAATGAAGCTTTGCTTTAGGTGCATCGCGAGCCTCTGGTATGCAGTACACAGATATACTAACAGAAACGGACGCTCCCAGGTTGCTATGGTAACGGAGACAGAGTGACGATAATGCTTAACGGCAATGAGAAGCCTCCGAGATGATTCTCGGCCATGACACTTTTGGTTTTAAAAAAAATATATAATAAAAGGGCTGTTTTAAACCACATGCACACCTATAGATGGTCTCCCAACACTTATTAGCTCATTAAGTTGATTTTTGAAAAAAAAAAAGCGCAATTTTATATTTAAAATGTATTTTGGTCCAAACACATTAAGGACTTGCATAAAAGTGGAAGTCTGAGTTATTGTGAAAGACTAAGAGCACTTGATCTTGTGCAGTACCCTTTGCAGTGGTCTGGGAGGTGAGCTTGCTCGGATGTGTTGGGCATATGGGGATAGCTGATTCTAGGGGTGTTTGGGCTTGCCAGGAAGTGCTAGAGAGTCATCAGAGTTCCTTCATGGAAATATCTGTGGGAATGGAATGTGTGTGGAGTGGTTCACTGGCAGAGTGGCCACTGCATGGAACAGGCTGGTAAAATGGAACAGGACAAATAATTGGTTTGGATATTTTAAAAACAGCCGGGAAACACACCACATGAATTAGTGAATGGTATTCTGGCAAAACTGGATGGGCATTGTTGCCCGTGCTTGAAGTACTGATATGTGTGTATGTAAGGCTGGAAATATACTTGTAACAAATAAGAAACTAGAAGGGACTCTTAATTTAAAGTCCATGGACTGTATAAACATGCTTGGAAGGAGCTAATAATTAGAATAAACATTACAGCTTGTGGTCTCTCAAATAACTTAGCAACAGCAAAAAAAAAAACACAAAATAGTTAAGTAATGTATGATTTTAGTAAATCTAGACATAAAATATATAATTGTCAGGTAAGATGAAGCAGTCTGCTGAATTTAGATATTAAAGACAGGATTTAATAACATGGGTTTGTATATAATAACACTATTGTCTTGTCATAAATGATATACACTACATTGAACATCAAGAGGAAGCATGATGATTTTCTTATACAAGTAAATATGCATAACAGGTTATGTAATTGCTTTAACTTGCATTGTAGTTTTTGTAACCCATCTTGACCATATATAATACTTAAGCGGTTACCAAGATAACTAATGTGTGTTATACATGACATCAAACTGACAAAGTTGTTCAAGAGAAACAATATAAGCCTGAACTTAAAATGTCACAGAATGTAACGATCATATTCTGAACAAATAGTATTAAATTAACAATAGGCACTCAGTTTAATAACATGGGCTTGAGTATAATAACACTACTGTTTTAACTTGTCATAAATGACATACACTGTATTGAACATCAAGGGAAAGCATGATGATTTTTTTCATATAAGTAAGTGTGCATAACAAGTCATATAATTGCTTTAACTTGAATTGTTGTTTTGTAACACACTTTGACCATACATAATACTTAAGTTGTTCCCAAGGTAAGTAATGTTTTATACATGACATCAAACTGACAAAATTGTTCAAGGGAAACAATAGAAGCCTAAACTAGAAATGTCACAGAATGTAACAGTCACATTCTGAACAAATAGTATTAAATTGACAATAGCCACTCAGTTTAACCTTTGGTAATTATACAAAATAGAATGTTGCCATTTAAATCTAAAAACTTTTAGTATATGCCATAAAATGGCAATTTATGAATATGGAAAGGGAACTTGTAATCATTAAGCACAATAAGTGAATTTGTTGTTTTTAACCTATAATTTTTCTTATTTTATAATAAGAAATGATAGATGTGGAAATCCTTATGTGTAGGAAATGGGGGAAGAGGGATGCAGTGATAATTTAAAATGCACTAACACATCAATGTTTACATAAAGCAAACTTGATGCTTTAAGTAAGTTAGCAACAAACAAAGTGATTACTTAAATGCTGGCAAACAATGAAATGTAAATTCTGATGCATTGTATTATAAACATTAGGTATAAGTATTATTGCCATCTATTTATATTAAGTAATAAGTTTTGAACGACTTCATCAGTAAGGGTGAATGTGTTAAATAACTGTGCTATAATCTTTTACTGAGGTTTTATATGTGATACATCCTACTTTACTATGATTGAATTGCTTGTCATCTATCTTTCATATAAATATTAATTGCTTATACAATAAGTAGACATTTATATTGTATTAAAATTCTGTCTAATCTACAATAGTACTATATCTGTTCAAAATAGTATAAATATTGCTTATTCCTATTTCAGATATTCTCCATAGGATAATTCACTTTATGGAGCTCAGATGTTCTGGATTGTCAAGGTATGAGTGATAATCTGATGGACTTAGGTTTATCCATCAGATTAGGAATGATTTTCATTCCATGGCTAGTGCGGATCTTAGTTTTGTTAACATTTATTCATTTAAATTTATTTCACAAAAAACATTTTTAGTATGACTAACCAAAATATTACATTATTGGTAAACACTCAAAGTATAAAACTGATAATTTCCTTTAAAAGCTCAAACATATACTTTATAGTTATCAGAGGAAAATATTTAATAGTCACAATCAAACAAAAAATACATGGTCTAAATAGCCTAAGATGGATTTAACTGTATTATCTTTAAATACCAGTGGCTTAAACAATCCTAGCAAAAGATCAAATCTACTGAAATATTTAAAACTGAACAAAGCACAAGTTGTCTTCCTTCAAGAAACTCATTTTAAAACAAATGACAATTACAAATGGAATCCTATGGAATATATGATATTGGCTCAATCCACTTATAAGACAAAGACAAAAGGGGTAAAACTGTTGTGGAAAACAAATGTGATTAACCCAGAAATCATTTATAAGTATGAAGATAAAGAAGGCCTTATGGCATTAGTAATAGTTAAATATGATAACAGAATATGGACCCCAGCCAATCTATACTGGTTCCCAGGCATTGGATCAGGAATTGTTAAACACTTAGATTTAATTTCCAGTAATTATAAAGGCAACTTAATATTAGAAGGAGATTTTAACTGTATATTTGATATTTCTGAAACTACAAATAAAAGACCGCTGCGTACATCTGCTGTATCAAAAGCTTTAAACAAGTGGGTAGAATCATTTCATCTTGCAGATGCTTTCAAATTTAAAGAAGATTTGTTGTTTTCCCCTCAAGATCACAGATAGGTAAAATATTTGCTGCCCATGACTTACACTTTAAAATCATTAATTTCTCAATCAATCCCTGCCCCTTTTCAGATCACAATTCATTGATACTAAAACTTCAAAATAGGTACAAACCATTAATCTTTAACTCCAGAATTCCAGGATCTATAACTACAATTAAAGAGTTCAAACCCTGGTTATTATCTGAATTACAGTTCTTAGATATTAATTGCACCACAGAGAAGTAAAATAATGATATGGGACTCAATAAAACCCTAACGTGGTATAAAAAAAATCAGAAAACAGGATTCTGAATTATTAGATCTACAAACCAAACTTTTGCCCGTAAAAATTGAAAAAAATCAAAATCATTTGGAGATTAAAAAGAAAGTAGAAGTATTAAACAATAAATGCAGCACAATTCTAACACAAAAATAGTTTAGCTTTAGAAAAACTAAAAATTAATTCCTTGGCCACTTCTCCTCCCAGATATCTACATAATTTATCCACAAGAATCAAAATACAATCAAAAGCTAATAACATTAAAAGTATCTTCCATGAAAAGAAAGGGGAAAATGTCTCTGATATTGGTGACATTCTTGATGCCTATAGAAATCACTATATGTAACATTTCCAAAAAGAAAATATGCATATTGATCAATTAAATCTAGATGAAAAATGTTCTAATATAAATAAAATACCAGAAAAATTAAAACTAGATGTGCAAGCACCCATATCCTACAAAGAAATGACAGATACAGTAAAAGAGAGTAAAAATAATAAAGCTCCAGGTTTAGATGGCATAATTATGGAAATATATAAACTTTTTCCTTCAAAGATACTACCCCTCTTCCATAAAACTCTCTATTAGAAATTCAGTCACAAGCTTTAATACCTTGCTCTTGGAGAAATTCCTTAATCACACCAATCCTAAAGGAAAAAAAATCCCCAAACCTCTGTACCTCATATAGACCTATAGCATTATTAAATAACTATATGATATTTATGACAATGTTAACAGAATGAAAATACCACTGTCCAAAACAGATAATGATCAAACTGGGTTTATATATCATAGACACACACATAATAATATTAAAAGGATAATTTCACTTCTAGATATTTAATAAAGAAAATAAACACTCATAATTGGCTTAGATATAGAGAAAGCCTTTGATTCCTAAATTGGGACTATTTATTCAAAATAATGGTGTTATTTGAATTTCCTCCTTCCTCTCTTCATCTACTAAAGAATATATATAGAAATAATTTAGCGTATGTTAAGCTAGGTCCTTTTACCTCTGAATCTATTCATATAACAAAGGGTGTTAAACAAGGATGCCCCATGTCACCGATTCTATTTGCTTTGGCTATTGAAATATTGGCAGATTCAATACATAACAATACAAAAATCAAAGGAGTAGATGTTTATGAATAATACAATTCCAAAGTGATGCTCTTTGCCGATGACATATTATTAACACTATCCAATACAAAAGAGACATTAGAAGAATTAGATATTTTAATTAACACATTTTACAGGACTTCAGGACTGCATTTCAATAAATCAAAATTTTTATTTTTAAATAAAAAAATAATTGCAGATGAAATGGAATCGCATTATAGGGAAACAAGAATCTACCTTAAAATATCTAGGAATTGAGTTATGCAATGATAATATTAAATTAGTCTCAAAAAACTACAGTAATATAATCAATACAATTAAAATCTCTGTGGAAAATTGGAATAAAATAATAATAACATTTGAAGATAGACTACAGTTAATAAAAATGGTTTTACTACCCAAGATTCTATATATAGCTTTGGCAATACAACTGTTACCTGAAAGGAATATACTGAAAGAAATAAACTCATACCTAATAAAATTTTTATGGTTTCCCAGAAGACATAGTATAGCTTTAATACATCATAACAGACCATGGAAACGGGGAGGATTAAACTTTCCTGATAGAGAAACATATATAAAAGCATCAATATCTAAAACAATCTCAGATTAGATAAGTCCAAATTATTCTGCAAATTAGAAAGAATTACTAACTGTAATCGTAATGTAACTAAACGTAAACAATATCCACTCTAGCCCTCTTTCTCTCTCCTCTAGCCTTCAGACTATTCCACATTACATACCTCTCTCTCCTCTAGTTCCCCATGTTTTCTATCCTCAACCTCCAGTATCATCTCAGATCTAATTCTACCTATATAACATTCCTATTATGTGTAGCCCCTTCTTAAACCCCTTTGTATTAACTCCACTTATCTCCACAGTTTACTTCTATACTATGCTGTGTAAAGCCTTACTGCTAAACCACTGTTTAATATTGACTGTAATGTAAGTATTGCAAATAGTTCTTTGCTTACTCGATTGTTAGAATATGATGTGTAATCTGTGCACTAAACTGTTACTTTTTGTATTCTAATGTAGTTTTTCTCCCTGGGTCACTGCTGAAAAAGGGCTTTCTGCCCAGCCAGACTAGCCTGGTCAACAAATGTAAAATAAATAAATAAAAAAATAAAATAAGCAATATCAATCAATGAATCTGATTATCAAAAACAATTTCAAATAACAGATAAACAATTTGCCATGGCACATATTATGTATTAGTGTGCAATATAACATAACTAAGTCCACTAAAACTCGTATGATTAATTATTACATTGACTCACTTAGGAAAATTATTAATGCAAATATAGATTTAAAAATCTGGTTTGATCTTTTAACACTATTCATAGTTACAAAGAGCTATCCAAATAAAATAAACAGAGAAATAATTAATTCCTGGGAACAGAAAGGATTTGTTTGTTGGTTTCAATTTATCAAAGAACTAAAAGTTCTGAATATGCAAACAATAGAAACAACATACAAAATTCCACAACAAGATTGGCTAACTATGCAAAGCATTCTGACGTATTCACAAGATTTATGCAGAATAATTAGTCATTCTTCATTTAAAGAAATACCTTAACTTACGAAATACCTATATGAAATCATATATGATTATGACATGGAAATAGTATTTTGAAATTGTACAAGGTATTGATAAATTATAAAACAACACCCAAATCCTCATATTGCAATTATATAACAAAAGGGCACTCATTACAGCTAACCGAAGAAATTAAATCAAATATTTTGTTATCAATAAAACATACGTCCTTTACACAATATTGGAAAGTTTTTAATTGGAAATGCATGCACAGAGCATTCTTAACTCCAGATAGAATTACTAACATTAATTCCTTCACAAAGGGAATTTGTTGGAGGTGTGAGCAAATACAGAATGCAGATTAGAATCACATTTTTTTGACTGTGTTAAAATTAAGCCATTTTGGAGTGGTATTAAAAACTTTTTACAAGCTTTATTTAATCAATCTTTTAACTTATCTAAAGCTCTAGTATTATTAAATGTGTACGAAGGTCCTCATTTGAATGAGTCAAATATGTATCTAGTATGGACAGTACTTGCAATGTCAAGGAAGTGTATAACAAGAAGATGGAATACAAACACAATACCAACTTTGAAAGACTGCTACAGCCTACTGAAGACCACAGCATTGTTGGAAATTAAAATTAAAGAATTAAGGATTCACCCTAAGCCATTTATTAACAATCCATGGAAAAAAGTCTTATCATTGATTGACACTTTACAATAAATGAACAGATACACTCTGATAACTGGATTGTTACATCTATAAAGTAAATGTGTATATTGAGCTCTGTTATAGTGTCAGGCTGATGTAAATAGTGTACATAGTTATTTAAGATGTTATATACAAATACTATGGAATTTATTCAACTGTATTTGAAAAATAAAAATTGTTTTGAGGAAGAAGTACTTTTACTACAATCATCTCTCTTTACACAACATGTACATCATCAGTGACCTGATGTGTACTGTTATAAACTTTCAGTATTGAGTGCCTTAGGTGAGGACACAGAGGAGTACTCCGTTTAGGATTGTCAGTCCTTGTAGTGCAGAATATCAGTCTGTCATTTAAACTTTGTGTCTTACAGTACTGTTAAAAAGATATCTGTTCATGCTGTGCATTCTTCACCACACCCCCCCCCCACAACCCTATAAAATGTTAATAGTACTGAGGGTGTGGGAATGCTTGGATTTTTTTTTCATGTCATTCATTAGTTCAGTGGCAGGTGCCCAATTCTACAATCATCCAGTACCTGGATTCATGGCTCTCAACCTTCCATCTCCAAAATGAGGAACACTAGCCTTCATAATGTGGAACAAATGGGCAAAACGTGGAACACGTATCAATGGCTTACTAACAACTTCAACTAGGAAGGTCATGGAATGGTTAAAATATGCTGATTTTACTTATAAAAATATATTTTTAATGAATTAATATGATTTATTTCTGTTTACCATGGATACCAGTTAAAAACTTCCTGACACTAAATGTGTAACGAACCTTTTCAATGTGGAAATTTGAGGAACATGAACTTTTGAAGACCGCAAATGAGGTACATTCCTCATAATGAGGTACACTTGAGAGGTATGCCTGGAATAAAGAAAACTATATAGTGTATAGCACAGTAAGTGCTACTTGTAAAGTGTGTGTGTTAGTAAAATTCTCCTTCCCCCATTTGTAGAACTCTGGTATAGTCACATCTAGTGACTGTGACATCTGTGACGTATAGTCACAAACTCTACTACAGAAGGAAGAAACTGTTGGAAAAGAGAGTAAAATCCCATGAGTGGAGGAGCTCCCTGGTCAGCCTCAGTAAGAAGCTGAGGTCCCTTATAAGATCCTCCAGAGCTAGCTATGAAAACAAAATTGCCAATGATTCTAGGGACAACCATAAAGCATTCTATAACTATGACAAGAATCTCAATGGCAGCACCCAGATCTGCTCTGAGTTGCAGCACAATGACACGAAAATTACAGAACCAACTGATATTGTCAACATCCTGGCAGATAGGTTCATTGCTAACTTTACCCCCTTCTTACCCCATAAAGGGCCATATCTGTACAGGAAGAATACAGAGTCCCTGTAATCATAACTATGCATGTAAAAGCTGCACTCTCTAAAGCCAAAAACACAGCATCCAAGGGACCAAACAACATCCCAGGCTGCGTTTTACACAAACTTCAGAACAAACTGGCTCCCCACCTAAGCACCATGTTCAATCATAGCCTTACGTCAGGTTTTGTGCTCACTGAATGGCGCACAGCAGCAGTTATCCCACTCCACAAAGGGGAAGCCACCACTGATCTCGGGAACTATTGCCCTATTAGCCTGACAAGCCTGGTCTGTAAGGCTATGGAATGTATCATCATGGAACTCATAAACAAAGACATTGGTAACCTCCAAACTTTGGACTCCACCCATTTCGGGTTTGTGAAAGGCAGATCATGCCTCCTGAACCTGATTGACTTCTTTGAGGCAGTCACCAAAGCCATAGATAAGGGTAAGGTGGTTCACACAGCCTATCTAGACCTCGCCGAGACTTTCAACATCATCCCTAGGGTTGCCAACTGTCCAAAATTCTTCTGGACTGTCCAGAATTAAGGGACACTGTCTGGAAGAATGGAAAATGCCTGTGTTATCCGGAAAAAATGGTGCACTGTGCACATTTTCATTTCGTTTTAAAGAATTGCATTTTTTTTTTTAGGGGCGTTCTTTAAGAATGCCCTTTTCGACCGGGTGCAGATGACGAAAACAGTGTCTTTGCGACTGTTTACGTCTGTTAGTACTCACTGTTTTCCGCGCGCGTGGAATTTGAATTATAAAAACGACGGACTGTTTGCTGAAAAGCCCCAGGCAAAGCACAAGTCCGGTTGGTGTTTGCTCTGACTTTTCTCTAGTAACTGTGTGGGATTCGCTCACCATTTTCTCCACGATGGCTGCTGAGATCAGTGTCATCGGTTGGAATCCATGGAATCTATGTGGCTTGGATTGCACTGCTGAGCATCTCAACACAAGGTAAGCAGACTCCAGTGGTTCCAGCTTTTAATGGGTTTCGTTGACCAAACCCCTTTCTCTGCTGAGTGCGTTCTTATGCAGTGCATCACCTTTGACTGTCTTTCTGAGATCGCTGGAGGTTGAATTAAGGAACAATGACTTGGGGTGGGTGTTGCTTATTTTTCAGATATTGAAACTGCATGTAAATTGTCTCTTTCCAATAAAGAAGTTTCTGCCTCTATGCATTCATTTGAGACTGACTGCAACATTTCTAGTCTGGGATGGGGTGCAGCTTCCAGGGGAGGCAGCTGCCTGATCGGGGACCTGCAGTAGCCTTGGCTGAAGATTTTGCATTTTCAGTGCAATCGTTTAATTGTATTTGCCAGTCATCTGCGCACATTGATGCTTTTGTTGCTGTTTATTCAGTATGTGCCTACTATATCTGCCTTGCAAATTGTGCATTTCCATAGCAGGGGGTGGACAGGTCACGGACGGCAACACTGCGGCACATGTAAGTTCTGTTTTTTTTTTTTTCCCTCAGCTCATACTGTGTTGTATTTTAATGGGGCAGCCTGTGGGCTGCAGTCCTGAGTATGTCCTCCTAAGATGCCTAGTAGTAACTATGCACCTGTTTTCAGTTTGCCATCCATTTCCTATTGCAATATTACCGGCCGCTTACCATTTTTTAATGTAACATAGGCAATCAATTCTTCAAGGGCAGCATGCATTGATCTGTAGATGAAACACTGAAATATAAAATTGTTTGCTAGCAGCAACTTTTCATTAGTTGCAGATCTATTTAATGTGGAATTTAGATGTTTTACTTCTGCACTCTGCAGAAATTGTGCATATTGACTGATATTGGTGGATTTTAATGACATAAGTATGAGTGGCCATTTATGGTTGAAATGTTCTGAATTGGGCAGTTTTGTCATTTGGTTTATGTGTTTTGTTTCAATGCTTATTGGCAAAATGTTTACAACTATAAATTTAACACACAGTCTAACAAGTGGTGCTGTTACTGTCATCACATCATCACTGTCAAAAATAATAAGGCTTGTTGAGGGCAATGTGTTTGTGTGTGTGTGTCTAAAAGCTGCAAGTTGAATGTTAGCCATATGTTTTTAATTCACTTATCAATGAGAAATCAGAAGTGTACAGAAAAGTATCTACCATTTTTGAGAGGTAGTTTGTATATGAAAAGCGCACTTACAGCATTACTTCTGCCTGATTACTGATGAGGCTTGTTGAGGCAGCAGTGTCTGTCAAAGAGCAATATTGCTATCTTATTTATGTGAAGACTTCACTGTCACATCTCATCTGAAGATGTACCCTCTCTAAAGGGGCATGCATAGTCATATAGTCATCTGGGACAGTATGTATGTGTGTGTTTTGTAGTCAAGTACCCTATTAGAACTCTCTGGATTTTAGTGTGAATTGGTTTAAGGGAACTAACTTATGGCCATTTTCATATGGTTAACATATCCAACATTTTAGAGGATTGTGTTGCCACAGCCTGGCAATATATGCTATTTAAGTATATCAGTAATATGCCAATTTTGTTTCATTAGAGATTCTACATGAGCGTACCAGTCTTAAAGTTGAGATGGCTGCTAATTCATGTCTGCTAGCTGTTATTATGTATTAAAATGTAATACAATCAGAAAAGTAAATCAAATAACTTTTGCTTGTCTTTAAAAATGTGTGCAAGGGGCCTATGATTTGAAAAAACCCAAAGGTAAACTTAATCCACCACTGGCCAGATGCATTTTCTTTGAATGTAGGTTTCAATGTTGTTTCAGTGAATGTGAGTTTTAAAGGCAAAGAAGTATTAAAGCTATGTCTGTTTGGGAGAGACTGTATTGCTTGTTTAGCAAATGGCTATTAGTGTTTGTGCTGTAAAATTCGAAATAAAAGTTTTACATTAAATCCAAGTATCTAATCATTGTAGAAGTAAAGCCGAAAACAGTATGCACACATAGTTTTGAACAGTATTTATGGCAACTAGGGAGAAATGGAGAGATAGCCAAGTAATGGGACACCGGAATGGCTGTGTGTGGGTGGGGGGGGGGGGGTGCATGTGGTGGGGGGGTGGGTACTGCATTTTGCTTTCATGTACATGTCCAGAATTTTTGACATGAAAAGTTGGCAACTCTAACCATCCCCCATTCTGGAATTATAGCTAAACTCACTAAACTAGGTATAAATCCCTACGTCACAAGATGGGTTGCCAACTGGCTCACTGACAGAACCCACACTGTAAAAGTTGCAGACTCCAAATCTGACTTCAAACCAGTGACAAGTGGAGTACCACAGGGTTCAGTCCTGGGACCTCTCGTGTTTGGTATCTACTTCTCTGAAGTACAGGCTAACACAGAAGGCCTTTGACTAACGAAGTTCGCAGATAACTGCAAACTTGGAACCATAGTAGAGTCCCCAAATGTTGTGGACATCCTGTAGAAGGCCCTCACTGAGACAGATGCCTGGTGTCAGAGCCATGGCCTCAAACCCCATGCCAAAAATTGCATTGTCATCCCCTTTGGTAAAAACTCTGTACCCGTGAACTACCACATTGGCGGCAGTCTACTTAATGCTGAATGTGTGATGAGACCTTGGGACCCAGGTGGACAATAGTCTCTCCTTTGATAATCACATCTCCACAGTAGTCAGGAAATCCTTCTACATGGCACACCTCATCACAAAAGGGTCCTCATCCAGGAAAAAAGAGGTCATTAGACCCATTATAGAGTACAACGCCCTTTTTGGAATGTACCTCACAAGACATGTGCAGCAGCTGGAAAGGCTACAGAAGTACCTCACAAAGAGGATTACTGGCCTTAAACAGATGACCTACACTGACCGTCTCAAAAAGCTCCAGCTTTACTCCGTAGCATATCACCTACTCTGAGGTGATCTCTGCCTAACATATAAATCTATGTCAAACCCAGAGCTGTTGGATATGCTACAGCTAAAGAAATCCCAATCCCTCCAAGCTGCACGCTCTAGGGACCTAAACCATGTCACCACAGTAAACAGGACATGCTGGAGGGATAGATTTCTGTTGCAGAGACTTCCCATACTGTGGAACAAGCTACCCATCGATGTCAAGCAAAGTTCCTCATTAGCACTCTTCAAGAAAAATCTTGATGAGTGGATGGGAAATAGGAAATGCACCCCGGGGATCACTTCTGTGGCTCTGCTTGACAGGGGCACAGCAGAATAACTTTCTTGGTTGGCATAAGCCAGGAAACCTTGCTGGCTAGGCTTACTTAGGCCCTTGGGCCAATAGCCTAGTACCTACCTTTGAACCTATCTTGCTAGGGTTGTTTAGTAGTCCAGTATTGCACGTCCTTTCATTTCAGGGTACTGGGGCAGCTCATTATGTCACTGTTTTTATAATTAGTTTTGATAAAGCTCAGGACATCCAGCCCCTCAGTGTCAGCCTGTCCACTGACAGAGTGATGTTAATGCCCTGACTGCATCACTGATATCTTGGTTTCGCCAAATATCCTGAATCTTTGCTGATTTGGCCAGTGCAGCAGGAGTCCCCTGTCAAATGCAGCTATTTTATCTTAGGGGAGTTCACACTGCAGTTATGTCCTCCTGATGAGAGTAATGGGCTATCCAGGGATGTCTACCAAAAAAAAAAAAAAAAAAAAAAAAAAGTGGGTAGGGGACAGATGTATTTGGGCCATCATTTATGTATTTGGTACCATTTGTTGCTGTATTGATATTTGTAACCTTATTTTCTTGAATGGAGAAAGTTTAAGGGTGCAACTGTTCTGGTCAAGCTTTCACTGTTTTTCTGACCATCCTGAACCATTGTCTTGGAAAACAAAGTAAATTCACCCGCAGGGTGAAATGAAATGAAATGCAAATTAGTTAAGACTAGAAGGGGGAAAAATAAGTCAGTAAGAGGTTTAATGTCTGAAGAGCTGAGTTTGTCAGTGGGAAAGATTTGCTGTGAGGGTGGGAGTATTTTTTGATTAGAGTCATTGGCTTTTCTCTTTAACTCTTCAGGCATTTGTACTGCAGACTGCCCAGTTCTACTCGTACATTTCTTACCATACCATCTTGTAGAATAATTTTGTTCCCTTTTTCCCTTAACCTGAGAAAACAAAGCTGTGTACTACATTGCATTTCTTTGAGTTTTCTGTTTGATAATTAAACTTTCACATCCTAGAGAAAAAATGTCATAACTTCGCTGTTTTCAGTGTTTTGCACTCAAGTTTTCCTTGTATTATCTGCTTGTTTCTGCCTTATAAACTGCTGAAGTGATGTTTTATAGATTGGTCCTAAAAGAGGGGTATGTTTGTTTTTGTCACCATACCATGTTTAGCTTGTGACAGAATTTGAACTGTTGATTGTGAAGAAGGATTTTAATATAAAATGTAAAAAAGTTTAAACGAAAATATTGGAAACTGCTGAAGTTAGCAAATGGCTTTTAATCTTGTGAATACCTTTCTAATGTTGCTGGTTTATTTTTACATTTCACCCAAAGCTTAACACTGTATACAGCTTTTCAGAATGCATGAAAGGTCTGATAGCTGCTGCTTCGTCAGATCCAAATTAGTGTACATTTGTTAAACTACAAAAGAAAATTTGTTGCATTTTGAAATCACCTTCAGCACCGAGTTATTGTTTTATGTCCTTGTAGTCATGAGGTGACATCATAAATATTTAAGTTGAAGTAATAATTTAAGTAGGCTGACAAATCCTTGTAACTTGCATAGTTTTGTGTTTTTATGTAGAAATTACAGCACAGCTATTTGTCAAAATAGTTTGTGACTGCAGTAGTTGTCATTTTCAAGTTTACAGGACAGAATGCATTTCTGCGTATTAATAGATTTGATAGCTGCTTTATGAAATCACTTCCCAAGCTAGACATTTACATTTTTTGCTGTTTTTATTTATTAGATATGTCGTAGAAAAATATATTGAATTTTTAGGGACAAAGGATTGCAATCCACCAAAGTTGTATACCCTTAACCTTTTAACTTGGATGTTTTCACGCTTATAACTTTGAATATAAGCAGTTTCCACAACATATCCTGATTAGCTAGACTTCATTTTTCCATTTCAAACAAGAATGCAGTTTTGCAGCACAGAGGTTTTGTTTTATTTTCTTTCATTCATTTATTAATTCTTCTGTTACTCATTTCAACCACTTAAGGGTTGTATTTGTGGATGGGCCCATCCCATCATTTAATTGGGTACAAGACAGAAACTAATCTGAATTGGTACAACAGTAGTCCTTGTTGAGATGTGCACATGTACACAGAGACACCCACACAGTCTGTTGCTCTAGCTGTGTAGCACACACTCTCTCTGTCTCACACATGACCCACATAGCCACAGCACATATACCTTCGGACAATTTGGAAGGTCACAAGCTCATTTATGGTATGTCTTTGTGATGTGGGAGGAACCTGGAACACCCAGAAAAAAACTCATGGACACAGGGAGGACACACAGACAGCTTACAGAAGTCAGCCCAGCTGAGAACTGAAGTGGTGAACTATGTACTGTGAGGTAACACCTTTGTCTGATGCACCACTATACTGCCTCTTTCTGAATAGCTTGCATTATCAGACTCCTCTGTCTGTATTAGTGATGCAGCAGCTTAAGAATACTGTATTGAAATTACAGATCAAAAATAGATGTCCATCAAAGCTTACACATATCTTTAATTTGTCAAAAGCATCTTTTTATCTGTAAGTCTTCATTTTAGACAATTTTTGTAAAATGTCAAAGTGATGTCTGATTTCATGTTTTTAGGTCTGGGAATTTTTTTAATAACTCTGAAGGATATTCCACATTGGCGATGTAAACTACATACATAGGATCATAGGAGGTTACTAGGTTAACGGCCCCAGGGCTCTTACAGGCCTAGCCAAGTTCAACTCCTGTTCCCAAGGGTGTCTGGTTCAAGCAGACACTAAAATCGGTACCTATTGCCTCTGTCCAAGAGGGACACAGGTGGAACCCCCAGGGTGAATTTCCAATTACCCATCCAATTATCCAAATTACGCTTAAATAGGGCCAGCGAGGGGCTTTATTTAACATGAATAGGAAGTTTGTTCCAAAGGTGGGGCAACCTCTGTGAGACAAATCTGTCTCTGCAGCAAGGTCTGTTTATGTCACATGCCAGGTTAAGGTCTTTTGAGCGTGTGACCTTTTTGCCATTTGACTTGTGTGTGTGCAACATTTCTATTAAAACTGGGTCAGAGATTGCTGTATATGCAAAGCACAAGTTGCCTGTGAGCAGTTTGTATGACAAGTAAAGTGACAATGATTTTAGTCTGTTCGCATAAGACAGATCTTGAAGACCCTGAATTTTCTTTGTAAGGAACCTTTGTGGTCTCTCCAATTGCTGCAGGTGTTTGGAAAGGAACATACCAAAGGGAACATTGTACTTTATTATTGGTCTCATGAGAGAAAAGTACGGGAGGGCGGTTATAACCTCTTTTTTTCGGGAGACAGTGCCCCTACTCATAAGATGAGGTATATGAAATGCCCTTTTTACCACTGTGGAGACATGGTGATCGAAGTTAAGGTCGCTGTAAACCTGTGTGCCCAGATTTCTCCCCACTGACTGTGTGCTTAGGGTATTGCTATTAATGTGGTAGTGTGCAGGAACATCACTCTTGCTGAAAGAGATGATAATGCATTTTTTTTTTTTTGCATTAAGTTTAAGACCGTGACTTTGGCACCGGTCATTAGTCTGCAAAAGACCTTCTTGCAGGATGTTGACATCGCAAGGGGATTTCAGTGATTTCCCCCAGTCTGCAGTCATCAGCGAACTTTGTCAGCCACAGTCCTTCAGTTTTAGCCTGTACTTCAGAGAAGTAGATTCCAAACACCACTGGTTACGGGTCTGCTGGAGAGTCCCCTATTTTAACCGTATGAGTTCTGTCAGTGAGCCAGTTTGCAACCCAAATGACAATATATGACTTGATACCCTGCTGGGTGAGTTTATTAATGATGCCTCAGTTGGGGATTGTGTCAAAAGCCTTCGCTAAGTCTAGGTAGGTCATATGCACAGATTTGCCCTCATCTAGGGCTTTGACTGTCTCATAGAAGTCCACTGAGTTTAAAAGGCATGATCTCCCCTTGATAAAGTCAAACTGGGTGGGGTTGAGCATTTGGAGATTTCCTATATTTTTCTTAAGACCCATGATGATTTGTTCCATGGCCTTGCAGATAAGACTGGTCAGGCTAATAGGTCTATAGCTGCTGGGGTCCGTGGATGCACCCCCTTTGTGTAAAGGGATGATGGTAGCGGTTTTCCATTCCTCTGGGATGAAGCCAGTGCTTAGGCTGTGATTGGAAAGTGCGCTCAATAGTGATGCTAATTCCTGTTTTAATCCATGTACAACATAGCCCAGGATGTTGGCTGGTCCCATAGAGGCTGTGTTTTTGGCCTTGGAGAGGGCATTTAAGACCTGCTTCTCAGAGATACTAGGGGGGGGACAGATGTTGGGGATGTTTTGGAGTATATGTGGTGGGGACAGGGGAGTGAAGTTTTCACTGAACCTGTCATCCAGCAGGTTTGCTATATCCGCAGGTTGTACATATGTAGTAACATTAACTATGAGTTCAGTGCAGATCTTGGCCTTACCATTGAGGTTACGGATGTAACTAAAGAACACCTTGTGGTTATCCTTAGTTAGGGAATTCAGTTTGGATTCGTAGTTAGCTTTTTAGGACTTCACTAGGAGGCATATTTGCTTGTTTAAGTTGAGGAGGGAGTGTTTCCAGTTTTGTGATGGTTTGTTCCTACTCTTAGATGGCAGTTTCTTTCTCATATTGTATAGCTTATTAATGGCAGTTGTCCACCAGGCAGGTTTGTTGTTCCTTGAAGATCTTGCTTTGGTTCTGTCATGTACAGCAGAGGCAATTCAATTGTGCAGGTTCTTGTATAAAGCATTGGTGTACAATTCAGCATAGGTGTCTGCTCCATCAGTGGGGTGAGGGGCTGTGAAGCTATTTATGCCGTCATGCAAGAGGTTTTAATTGGCCTTGGAGATGTTGCTGGGGGGGGGGGGTCTTTTGTTATAGTTACTTCTAAGTGAGACTGATTTGTGGTCAGATCTCACCAGGAATGGCCACACATGGGGGGGGGGGGGTGCAGCAGTCCCCCATGTTGGTGAACACCAGGTCCAGTATGTTTGAGCCTCTTGTGGGTGTGTCAACCAGCTGGTCCAGGACATTGGAGATAACCATGTCCAGGAACCTTTGGGCAAGTGAGTTAGAACCCTTATAATTTACCCAGTCTGTGGACGGGTAATTAAAGTCCCCCAAAACCATGGTGTTTGGTTGTATCTTGATTGACTCAAGTAGATCCAAGTAGGCTGAGTGGATGTCTTGATTCATGGAGGAGGTCCTATAGCTGGCAATGACCTGAAGAGGGATCTTGCCTACAGTCAATTGCACCTGAAATAATTCAAGGGAATTGTGCTGTTTAACCAATCTAGAAGTGTATTTATGTTTAATGAATATTGATATAACACCTCCTTTAGTTTTCACGCCTTCAGTTTGTGGTCTGAACATGTGGAAGGAAATGTAACCTGGTATAGCTGGGGTGCTATCCACAGCCTTAAACCAGGCCATAGTGACTGCACAAATGTCGGCATCTTCCAGGGTGAGGACTGCTTCCAGTGAGATCAGTTTCTGTTTTAGACTTTTAGCATTTAGCAGTACAACCTTGAGGTTGTTTTTAGAGGGTATTTTTACATTGGGAATTTTGTTCTTGACATCACCTAAAAAAGGCACTATGCGGATGGCAAGAGCCTTAGCCAGTAACTGAAATCCCAGGGGTGACAGATGAAGACCATCTCTGGCAAAACATCGATGTCGGTCGACCATGTCATCCCAGACTGACAGATGCTGGATTCCCTTTGAATGACACCAGAAACTAAGTTTATTGTTGAAGTCCATCATTTTTTGTTTGTATTGAGGTATCATCTTAGGCGAAGGCAAAATGCTGCTTAAGGCTAGGGACATACCTGCCTGAGACACTTAATCAGAGAGCTCAGTCATATGTCTTTTCATATAGTCCAGTGAGGTACGTCTCAAATCGTTCACACCAAAATGGACTATGATGGAGTCATAACAGTGCCTGTTGTTGAGAGACTTGAGTGCGTGTTTGATGTGGTGGATCCTGACATTTGACAGACAGCTGACCGTGACCTTTTCCTTATCCAGCCTGGTGAGAGGGACATCTGTATGTCTCACAGTTGAGTCGCCTATGACTAAGATGTTTGTTTTTGTGTTATGCCTTAGGGGCTTGACTGATGAGACACTGGTGTGTGATGTATTATGTTCTGCAGAGGATGTATTATGTGAAGCGTGCTTGTGTTTGGGAGGTCTCTGATGTTTAAGTAAGCTTCTTGTAAGGACCTCTGCATATGTAGGTTCATGTGTTGTTGGTTTGGTAGGTGCAGAAGGTGAGGTGTGCATGCTGACAACCTGCTTAGTATCTAATGAACTGACTGGTGAGCGAGAGATACTGGATTCAAGGTTCTCAAACATAATGAATTCTTGTGGACTAGAAGTGGATTGTCATTGTACATGAGGCCATTGCTACATTGCCTCAAGATGTCCATGTCGACCAGGCTGGCTGGAGAAATTGTGGGAAATTGTCCATCCATAATTCTAGGTAAGCTGATGTGGTCAGGAAACAGGGACAGGAGAAGTGGACAGAAAATATGAAGGGCTAGTGGGTGGGATCTGTGTTGATACCTCAGGAGCTTTGCTGAATGTATCACCTGTCAGTGAAGGGACAGGAGGCATAAATATTTTCTGTACTTTCAAGAAGGAAATCTAAATATTTTGATGATAAAAGACCTGAGATTTGAATATGGCAGCCCCTGTGTGTTCATTCCAATATCCACTCTGTCCATGGCATCACTGGACCTCTCCATTGAAGTGGGTTGCAGTATGTTGTTGTCTGTGACAGTATATTCCAGGGTTGCCAGTATCTCCTTAAAATGGCAGTGCATTAGGTCATTGATTCTCAACCATTTTGTGTGAGATAATCCATAGAGGTTCTGTCAGATCCTTAGGACTTCAAGACTGTCATGGCATAGAAAGCTGAGAAGATTTTTTTTTTTTTTTTTTGGTATCTTCATGTACATACTATATGTATGCCACAAACTGTTTTTATTTCAGGAATGTTTCTGTTAATTCATAGGTATTTACTAGGTTAGTGGTATTGATTAACATTAAGAACCATAGCTGTAGTATACTTGTAAAAGATGCCCTGATCAAAGTGAGGCATACTTTATATCACATGGGTGAGTTTATGAATATCCATTCTGTCATTGAGAGAGAATTTTAAAAGTGGCTAAGGGGTTTTCGTTAACATGTAGAGGAAGTCTTTTCCATAGGTAGAGTATAGGTTGGGCTAGCAGATCATTTTTGTGTGTCAGTGAAGATCTTCGGTGCAGGTGTTTAATAGTCTTGCAAAGGTAAAGGAAGTTGAGTAGGTCAGGATCTTCACCATTTAGGAGCCTGTCTGAGGAGTGTGGTGAAAGGACTTTTAATCACTCAGGACAACTTAAGAAGCTTAATACATTTTTTTAATTTGAAATCCTTTAAACCTTTTTATTTGAGCATGGTGTTTGGAGAGGGACATGCTGAAAGGAGGCATTGTGTCTAGTAATAGTCCTAAAGAGGGATGTATAGAGAGGAAGTATGACTTCCTTGTGTTTTTAGAGGAAATGTTTTTGGAGGTTAACTGTGCCAGGTAGAATGATTGCCTGAGTATGACGGAAACATGGTGGTAAAAAGGACAGTTTATTATTGATAAAGGTACCCAGATCTCTGTTGACTGTGTGTTTTAGAAAGGGAGTGGTACTTAATGTGATATGAACTAGAAAAGTCTTTCTTCCCAAATAAAAACACACTACTATTTTTGACATTAATTTTGAGCTTGGGATCAATACAGCAGGCATTGGCATGGGTTAGCTGTTGAGTATGAGTGTCAAAGAAGCAAGTCATCTCATTGAAGGCAATATCTATGAAAGCAAATAAAATGAAAGCAGTTCTCTGAAACCACTTTAATTGACATTGGAGATTGTGTTTTTATCCACTGTTGTACAACCTTGGAGTCTGTCTATATAATTCTGAGAGGGGGTGTGTGTGCACTGAAGGTGGTTTTGCTGAACTGCTTTAATTTATTTATTTTTGTTGAAACTGCCTTCGACAAATCTACATGAAAACAGTGTCAGAAGGGGAAACTTAAAAGTAACACCCAGTTAGCAGTCTTTAGCAAACGTTGTTAGCCATAGGCCTTTGACTTTTCTGATTTGACACTGGAAAAGTAGATGACAAAAAGGAGGTGGCCTAGATCTGAGCCTTGTGGACGCTGGTGGTAAAGGTGGGTAAGGTGTGTGTGTGTGTGTGTGTGTGTGTGTGTGTGTGTGGTATGTGTATGTGTGTGATACATCTCCAGTTAGTACTGTGTGGGTTCCTTTTTCTGTAGTCCACTTGGTTGTGTGGCTAACAGTGTAAAGGTTAGTGTTGAGTCGGGTGAGTTTATTAGTAATACTTGCAAGGGGTTAATTAGCCAGGACCAATAGTCCATTGTAGACAAAGTGACCTTTCCCTATGGCTTCACTACCGCTTTCAAAGAAATTGAGTAGACAAGATCTGCCTTTCACAAACCCAGAAGCATTTGGGTCATGGGGCTTGAAGTTGCCTATGTATGTGTTTAGAAGTTGAACTATGATGTAGTCTATTATTTTACACATGATGGTAGTGGGACATGCTTGTGGATCTGTAACTAACTGGATCTGTGGTAGAGTCATCATTATGTAGCAGTGTCACTATGGCAGTTCTTCTAATTTCTGGTGCTTAACCAGTGGAAAGGTTAAGGTTTAATAGGTTTGGAAGAAGCTGAACACAGCTAGGGGGCTTACTAGGAGGCAGACCAGTGTGTATTGACAGGACACATGGAAGTGGTATTTCATGGTGTTAGGTAGTGCTGATAGGATTTCAGGAATGATTTTTGAAGGGAGGTGAACTTTGGTGGGTAATGAGGAATGGTGATATGAGTGGGTGAGGTCGAATTGGAGCTGAATTAATTAGTTGTGAGGATTGGCAGTGAATTTAGGATCACATTATTTGTTGCAATTAGATTCAAGCTATGCGATGTATTGAGTGTTACATTTGAGCTTCCTGCTATAGGTTCATAGGTTTATACTAGGCTATCTGCCCTAAGGCATTTATAAGCCTAGCCCAAAGTTTTGTGGCTTACGCCACCCCTTATGTTAAAAAATACTGTGCCCATTAGTTTGTTGTGCCTCTGTCCAGCAGTGACACAGAGATGATTCCCGGGGTAAACCTACGATCTCCCATCCACCAGTCAAGATTTCTCTTGAACAGAGCCAGCGAGGTGCTCTGCCTCACATGGACCGGGATTTTATTCCACAGCATAGGGAGTCTCTGGGTGATAAATCTATCCCTCCAGCATGTCCTATTTATATCCGTGCTAAGGTTTAAGTCACTTGCTCTAGTGGATCTGGTAGATTTGGATTTTTTGAGGTGGAGCATGTCCATTAATTCCGGGTTGGACATGGCCTTGTATGTCAGGCACAGGTCACCTCTGAGCAGGCGGTATGCGACTGAATAGAGCTGGAGTTTCTTCAGTCTGGCAGCATATGACAGATAGTCCCTTTATCTTTTTGGTGAGGAACTTTTGGGGTCTCTCCAATTGCTGCAGGTGTCTGGTGAGATACATCCCGAATGGGGCATTGTACTCGATCATTGGTCTGATAAGTGAAGAGTACAGGGGAACAATGACCTCACTTGATCTGGATGTGAATCCCTTCATGATCAGGTGGGCAATGTAGAAGGTCTTTCTAACCACTTTAGCAATGTGAGTGTCAAAAGAAAGGCCACTGTCAACCTGGGCACCCAGGTCCCTGATAACCTCTTCTGTGCTTAATGGATTGCCACCTATATGGTAGCTTGGGGTTACCTTGTTTTTCCCGAAGGGTATGACTATACATTTTTTGGCATTTAACTTCAGGCCATGGCTCTGGCACCAGTTTTCAGTTTCCGTGAGACCCCTCTGAAGGATATCTGTGTCCGATGTACTTTCCACTATGGCGCCCAGTTTGCAGTCATCTGCAAACTTTGTCAGCCATAGTCCTCCTATGTTTGCCTGTACTTCTGAGAAGTAGATGCCGAACAACAGGGGCCAAGGACTGAGCCCTGTGGGACACCACTTGTGACCGGCTTGGAGTCTGACATGGCGCCAGCAACTCTAACCCTGTGGGTTCTGTCCTTACCCAGTTTGCAACCCATCTTGTGACATATGGGTTTACATTTAAGCTGGTAAGTTTCTCTATAATACCCGAGTGGGGTATTGTGTCGAAAGCTTTTGCAAGGTCAAGGTAGGCTGTATGGACTGCCTTTCCCTCATCAATGGCCTTGGTGACTGTTTCGAAGAAGTCGACCAAGTTCAAAAGGCATGATCTGCCCTTGACAAAGCCAAACTGGGTCGGGTCCAATGTCTGCAAGTCCCCTATGTCTTTGTTTATGAGTTCCATTATGATCCTCTCCATAGCTTTGCAGACCAGGCTTGTTAAGCTTATGGGGCGGTAATTACCAGGGTCCGTAGAGGCACCGCCCTTGTGGAGTGGGACCACAGTTGCCGTACGCCACTCCTTGGGCACGTATCCTGTGGTAAGGCTAAGATTAAACAGCTGCCTTATATGCGGGTTTAGTTCCTCATTGAGTTTGTGTAGCACACAGCCGGGGACACCATCCGATCCCATTGATGCTGTGTTTTTAGCTTTAGAGAGAGCAGCTTTCACCTGCGCATTTGAGATGTCTGGGAGGCTACACTCCGCTGGGATAGTTATCTCTCCTTTTGGGGGGGAGAGGGGGTGAAGTTTGCACTGAACCTGTCTGCCAGTATGTTGGCAATGTCTGTGGGTTCAGTGATTTTTGTATCATTTTGGACTAATTCTGCGCATATCTGGGAGTTCCCACCCAGGTTTCTAACATAGCTGAAGAAGGCCTTATGATTGTCTTTTGAATCTATTGCAATTTTTCTCTCAGAGTTGGCCTTGGATGATTTTATGAGTGCTCGTATTTTTTTACTAATAATGATCAAGGGTGTCTTCTCTTTTATGGATTTTGCTCTATCATGTAACAGCCTTCTCCTCTTATTGTAAAGTTTGTTTATGGCCGGGGTCCACCAGACTGGACGCTTGCCCCTGGTGGAAAGAGTCTTGGTTTTATTAGGGATTGCCTGATCCATGCAGTCCTGGAGGTGTTCATAGAAGGCATTTGTAAGGGCTTCTGCAGCTTGGATTGTGGTTTCCACTGGCACGGGGGCCTTGAAGGATACCACACCAGTCTTGAGTAGTGTGAAGTTTGCTTTAGAGAAGTTCTTCACTGTGGTCTTTTTTGTTTGGGGTGGGGGCGGGATGTGGATTTCCAGTGAGATAAGTTTGTGATCTGATCTCACCAATGAGGGATATACTTCGGGTGTGGAATATTTTGTCCCCATGTTTGTGATGATGAGATCTAGTATATTTTCTCCTCTTGTGGGAACGGTGACTAGTTGTTCCATGGCATTTGAATTTATGAACTCCAGGAACCTTTGGGCTAGAAAGTTGGGGCTTGAGTAATGTTCCCAGTCTATATTCGGGTAGTTGAAGTCACCCAATATAATGGTGTTTGGAGATACATTTATACCCTCCAGTGTCTTCAGGAAGGCTGTGTAGGGTTCCTGAGTTTGAGAGGGTGGCCTGTAGCATGCTACAAATTGTAGAGCAGTTTTGCCTATGGTTAATTGCACCTGGATGGTTTCCGATGCTTCGTGCATTGCCACCAACCTGGAGGTGTGGGTATCCTTGATGAATATGGATACACCCCCTCCTTTTGTGGTGTGGTCCGGGTTTTGGGACCGGAACGCATGATATGAGGTCAAACCTGATAGTGCCGGGGTGCTCTCAGGAGCCTTGAACCAGGTTTCAGTCACAGCACAGAAATCGATGTTCTCTATACTGAGAAGGGCCTCGAGTGCGTGCATTTTGAGATTTAGACTTCTGGCATTGAGCAGCATTACCCTTAGTTTCTTCCCATTTTTGTTTTCTAGGGTGGTAGGTTTAGAATTTGAGCCTTGCCTAAAAAAGGCACTATGGGGGCGGCAAGAGCCTTAGCCAATATCCGGAATCCCAGGGGTGACAGGTGCAAGCTGTCCCTCATGGCAGCGTGGCTTGTCAAGCATGTCATCCCAAGCAGACAGACACTGGATCCCCTTTGAATGACACCAGAAATTAAGCCAATTGTTGAAGCTGATCATCTTGCCATAGTTAAATAAAAAAAGGCATTCTGGTATTTTTTTGGTAGAGATGGCAATCTTGAGATAAGTGCTAGTGTTGCACTGTTTAGTAGTGCACTTTAGATTTTTGCTAAACAGTTTTAGATCCTTTATGTGGCAGGGGCAGAAGATTCATTTATATATGGCAATTATTTTTTTTCTTGTTATGTATTTTTCTTTTTAATTTTAGAGTTCCACTTAAGGGTTTATTCTTGAATTTCCCATTGTATGTGTAGTAGATAGGAGTAGATGACTCAATACAACTGTTTAAAAGCGAGTAGTACTCTGAGGGATATGGAGCAGCTGGGGCAATGGTTGTTCATAGGTTCATACTAGGCTATCTGCCCTAGGGCATTTATAAGCCTAGCTAGAGTGTGTTTGGCTTTCGCCACCCATTTTAAAATACTTTTGCTATGCCCTTTTTCGAGGTTAGTATACTGTGCCTCTGTCTAACAGTGACACAGAAGTGATACCCGGGGTAAACCTACGATCTCCCATCCACTCATCAAGATTCCTCTTGAAGAGAGTCAGTGAGGGACTCTGCCTAACCTGGACTGGGATTTTATTCCAGAGTGAAGGGAGCCTCTGGGTTATGAATCTGTCCCTCCAGCATGTCCTATTTATTTCAGTGCTGAGGTTCAAGTCTCTCGGCGTAGCTCGATGGGATTTGGATTTTCTGAGGTGCAGCATGTCCATTAATTCCGGGTTGGACATGGCTTTATATGTCAGGCACAGATCGCCTCTGAGTAGGCGGTATGCCACTGAGTAGAGCTGGAGTTTCTTTAACCGGGCAGCATATGGCATCTGTTTGAGCCCTTTGATCCTCTTGGTGAGGTACTTTTGGGGTCTTTCCAGTTGCTGCAGGTGTCTGGTAAGGTACATCTCAAAAGGGGCATTGTACTCAATTATGGGCCTGATGAGGGATGAGTAAAGAGGCACGATGACCTCCCCTGATCTAGATGTGAATCCCTTCATGATTAGGTGGGCTATATAAAATGTTTTTCTAACCACTTTGGCCACGTGGTTGTCAGATGAGAGATTGCTGTCAACTTGGGTCCCCAGGTCCCTAATTACTTCTTCTGTACTTAATGGATTACCACCTATGTGGTAATTTGTGGGCACTTTGTTTTTGCCAAAGGGGATGACTATACACTTTTTGGCGTTTAGCTTGAGGCCATGGCTCTGGCACCAGTTGTCTGTTTCTGTGAGGCCCTTTTGGAGGATGCTTGTGTCGGCTGGAGTGCCGATTCTGGCGCCCAGTTTGCAGTCATCTGCAAACTTGGTTAGCCACAGTCCTTCTGCGTTGGCCTGTACCTCCAAGAAATATATACCGAACAAGAAAGGTCCCAGGACTGAGCCTTGTGGGACGTCACTTGTAACTGGTTTGGAGTCTGACATGGCTCCAGCAATTCTAACCATGTGGGTTCTGTCCTTGAGCCAGTTTACAACCCATCTAGTGACATAGGGGTTTATATTTAAGCTGGTGAGCTTATCTATAATGCCTGAGTGGAATATTGTATCAAAGGCTTTTGCGAGGTCCAGGTAGGCTGTGTGGACCACCTTCCCCTCGTCAGTGGCCTTCGTGACTGTTTCAAAGAAATCAACCAGGTTTAAGAGGCAGGATCTGCCCTTAACAAAGCCAAACTGGGTAGGATCCAGTGTCTGTAGGTCCCCAATATCTTTATTTATGAGGTCCATGATGATCCTTTCCATAGCTTTGCAGACCAAGCTAGTCAGGCTTATGGGGCGATAGTTTCCAGGATCCGTTGAGGCACCACCTTTGTGGAGAGGGACCACTGTTGCCGTACGCCACTCTTTGGGTACATATCCTGTAGTAAGGCTGAGATTGAACAGTAGTCATACCCTTGCATCTACCTTCCTTCTCCCCCCTCTCTCTTGTACGGTGCTCCCCTATTCTCCAACCTACAACTCGGACTCCATGCTAAACTTGAGGCCTGTTGCAACAAAATCTGCAAATTTGCAACCAATTCTAAGAACTCTTCCCATCACTGTCACTCCCTACACACCCTAAACTGGCTAGAACTCCACAACCACCTAAAGTACCTACAACTTACAACAGCTCACAAACTCATCTTTAAACCAGCAGAATGCCCCTCTCTTGCTAAATCTCTAACACCCTACACACCTACCGCACCGAGATCCACAGGCCAAAACCTCCTGCATGTACACAAACCCATCCACCCAACTGGTAAACTACTACTATCCCACACTATAGCCAAACTATGGAACAATCTCCCACACCACTACGTAATATACCTAACCACAACAATTTCAAATCCATGCTTCTCTCCCATCTCTCCTCCAAGTGGGAATGTCCTTCACATGCTCCCACCTAAAACTCCCACACTACTAACTCCACACCTAAATCATCATTTCTTTGCCTACTTTAACTTAATTCAGAGATCTTACTCAGAACACCTTTTCATAAATCTTTTGCATGCATGCCTCTGGCCTACCTTACTCATATTCTCAAACTTTCATTGTTTGTTTTTCTTATCCATTGTACCCATAATATTGTTTTCCTCTGTAATATTGTTAATTTGTCTCTATCCGTATGTATTTGTATGTCTGTTTGGGGCTTTTCCCCTCGGGTCTCCACTGAAAAAGGGTAATTCTTACCCAGCTGGACCAACAAATGCAAATAAATAAATAAATAAATAAATAAATAGTTTTATGTTTGGGTTTAGCTCTTCTTGGAGTTCATGTAGGACGCAGCCCGGGACACTGTCTGGTCCCATTGATGCTGTGTTTTTTGCTTTGGTGAGGGCAGCTCTTACCTGAGCATCTGAGATGTCAGGGGGCAGCACTCTGCTGGGATAGATATTTGCCCTTTTGGTGGGGAGGGGGGGGAGAAGTTTGCTGGGATAGATATTTGCCCTTTTGGTGGGGAGGGGGGGGGGAGAAGTTTGCGCTGAACCTATCAGCTAGGATGTTGGCAATGTCTGTGGGTTCGGTGTATTTTTTGTCATTTTGGACTAATTCTGAGCATATCTGGGAATTCCCACTCATGTTCCTAACATAACTAAAGAAAGCCTTGTGATTATCCTTAGTGTCCTGTGCAATTTTTCTCTCGAAGCTGGCCTTAGACGATTTTGTGAGTGCCCGTAGTTTTTTGCTAATACTGATCAGAGATGCCTTCCCTTTTTGGGATTTTGCTTTATCATTTAGTAGCTTCCTCCTTCTGTTGTATAGTTTGCTTATGGCTGGGGTCCACCAGACAGGACGTCTGCCTTTGGAGGATTGGGACTTGGTTTTATCTGGGATTGCATGATCCATGCATTCCTGAAGGTGTTCATAGAATGCGTTTATAAAGGATTCTGCGGTCTGGGCTGTATTTTCCACAGGCCCGGGGGCTTTGAAGGATTCCACCTCAGTTTTGAGGAGTGTGAAATTTGCATTAGAGAAGTTTTTCACTGTGATTTTCAGGGCAGGGGGTGGAGTCGGGATGTGAATATCCAGTGAGATTAGTTTATGGTCTGATCTTACCAATGAGGGATACACTTCTAGTCTGGAGCATAGAGTCCCCATGTTGGGGATGATCAGGTCCAGTATGTTTTCCCCTCTTGTGGGAGTGGTAGCAAGTTGTTCCATAGCATTTGAGTTTATAAATTCTAGGAACCTTTGGGCTAGGGTGTTGGAGCTAGAGTAATGCTCCCAGTCTATGTTTGGGTAGTTGAAGTCGCCCAATATAATGATGTTTGGAGAGACCTTCATATTTTCCAGTGTTCTCAGGAAGGCTGAGTGGGGTTCCTGGGTTTGGGAGGGTAGTCTGTAGCAGGCTATAAACTGGAAGGCAGTTTTACCCACTGTTAGTTGCACATGGATAGTCTCTGATGCTTCGTGCTGTGCCACCAACCTGGAGGTGTGGGTATCTTTGACGAATATTGATACTCCCCCTCCTTTTGTGGTTCGGTCCAAGTTTTGGGGCCGAGCATGGTATGAGGTATAACCTGGTAGTGCTGGGGTGCTCTCAGGAGCCTTGAACCAGGTTTCTATTATTGCACAGATATTGATGTTCTCCATACTAAGGAGAGTTTCGAGTGCATGTATCTTGAGGTTTAGATTTAGTTTCTTATCCCTTGTGATACCTATGGAGGTGGGTTTGTCTTTTGAGCCTTGCCTAAAAAAGGCACTATGGGGGTAGCAAGAGCCTTTGCCAATATCCGAAAGCCCAGGGGTGACAGATGCAAGCCGTCCCTAGCAAAGCATCGTGGCTTGTCTAGCATGTCATTCCAGGCTGACAGGCATTAGATCCTCTTTGAATGACACCAATATTTAAGCCAATTGTTGAAATTGATCATCTTGTCTTCATATTGTGCATCATTCTTGGTGAGGGTAAGATTCTACTCAAGGTCAGGGTCATACCGGCCTGGGCTACATGCTCAGAGCGCTCCTCTATGTCTCTTTTCATGTAGTCCAGGGAGGTACGTCTCAGGTCATTCACACCAGCATGGACAATGACTGAGTCATATTGGTACTTGCCTTGGAGTGACCTGAGTGCTTGTGTTATGTGGCGGATCCTAGCACCCGACAGGCAGCTCACCGTGACCTTCTCCTTGTTCAGCCTGGTGAGCGGGTCGTCAGTGTGCCTGACGACAGAGTCACCTATTACAAGTGTATCAAGTGTGTTGTTTAGCCTTAAGGGCTGTGACTGTTCGGCACACTGGCTTTGTGAGCTATGTGTTGTACGTGTTTTGTTTTGGGGTAGCGGTTGCTTGGGTGTCTGCTTTGGAGGTCTCTGCTGCTTAGGCAGATTTTTATTTAGAGTCTCCAAGTATGTTTTTGTGTGTCTATGTGTTTGGTTTGCTGTCGTGGTAGGTCTATGTGAGACTGGAATTGCAGTGAGTGTGGTTTCCTTCTCCTCCTGACTGGTTATGCCAGTACTGAGTTGAGAGAGTTTAGCCTCCAGTATGGCTATATGGTTGCATCTCTCACATGTGTTGGAATTTGTTGGGAGGAGGAGAGGGTTGTCTGTGTACATGAGGCAGTTGTAACATTGCCTCAAGATTCCCAGATTCACCAGCTGGACCGGAGAGGAGATTGACAACTGACCTTTGGACATGCTAGAATAGTATTGGGAATTCCTTTATAATTGAAAAAAAAGGGCTAATGGGGAACAAGGTACTCAAGGGGAGTTTGTGAGGGTGTAGTGCTTTTAAATTTTTAGTGCTGACTTGTATAATTGCTTTAGTGGGCAAGTGCCAGGTAACGTAAATGCAATGTGTTACAGGAAACTTAAATGCAAAAACGACAAACAGTAACTTTCTTTCAAGTGAAACAAGGAAATAAGTACAGTAAGCAATGCAGATATCACTAGGGATACACAGAAGCGCTGAAAAGCCACGATTTAGGTGGAATTAGTGTTTCAGGGAAATAACAAGCAAACAAACAACAAGCATACAAACAAAGCTAGATTCAGCAGGCCTGGATCTAGTCTATGCTACAGCAAACAAGGTGTACCAGTTTCAGTAAGAAACAGTTCAAATATGCAGGCACTATAAGCCTTTAACCAGAAATTCCCAGCTCAGAAGGGCAGAGTCCAGCCTGTCCTCCCACAAGAGTGCAGACCATGAACCTTCTTAATGTAAAATAACTGGCCTGAAGCCCAAGTGCTTAAACCAGAACTAATATACTTTTAGAATAACAGACACTGAGCCCTCAATCAGCAGTTCCCAACTTAGAAGGATGTAAGCTACCTGTCCTGCCACCACAGTGCAGGCCACAAACCTTCCTAATGTAAAACAACTGGTCTGAAGCCCAAGTGCTTAATCCAAAAGACAGAATGATAGCTGCACTTTAATCAAGTTACTACCAAGCAGTAATAGATACAATTGAATACTTTAAAGAATGCCTGGATTAGTGCTCAAGTTATACAAACAAAGCTAGATTCAGCAGGCCTGGATCTAGTCTATGCTACAGCAAACAAGGTGTACCAATTTCAGTAAGAAGCAGTTCAAATATGCAGGCACTATAAGCCGTTAACCAGAAATTCCCAGCTCAGAAGTTGTGTTGGGGAGGATGTTTGCAAACTTCCTTAGGTTGTCCGTAAGCAATAAGATGTCTGTTCTGGAGTAGTCCCTTAAGGTAGGAATCTTCTGGGAAGTGGTACTGGCTTTGAGGGAAAAGATATCAGCCTAGTGGTTGGACTTCACTAGGGAGGAAGAGATGCATAGAGGAGTGCAGACATGAATAGCGTTTGTGAGGATGAGGTCAGGAAGACATTCATCATGTTTCACTGTTGCAGTCATTACTCTTGGGTTATTCTGCTGGCAGGCTACCCGCAGTCGGCCTGAATTCCACAGTCCTGGTCTGGCGTTGGCTGCTGTCACTTCTTCCCTGACGTCAATGCGCCAGGGGTATAAAAGATGCAGCTGACGCCATTTTCTTCAGTCTTTCTTGCCGCACGGTGCCCGAAGCAAAAGCAGTTCGCAAGTGCCAGTCGGCCAACTCCTGAGATTTTCAAATCCGAATTTCAGATCCGAAGTCTTCATTGAAGCTAAGTACCCCATTGGGGAAACTTTTTTTCTTGTTCCAGACCGATGTCAGAAAAAGTTGACAATTGTATTTCTTGTGGGAAGCAAATACCTCATAAGGATTTTCACTCTTACTGCATTCCTTGCTTAGGCCCTGACCACAACATTGCTAGCTGTCGGTTTTGTGCTAGATTTAACCAACACACTATTAAGCATTGTTTCAATTTTGCATTTTATTACTTTGGCCAAAGGTTTAACTATATAATGCCGTTGGAACAGCCGACGACCGGAGTTAACAAAAAACGCAAGGACATGGAAAAGGATAGGCATCCAAGGTCCAAAACTGATGACGAGGCCTCCATTAGGCCAGTCGCCGGTTCGCCGGTTCTCAGTGAGGTGCTTTTGCAGCCCCTGGCGCCCGCTACCTCAGAGCCACAGGCCGCTTCCAACTCCCACGTGAAGCCGACTGGGCCTCTGGATACTCAAGGTATTGGACACTAGGAAATCTTTCCCTCAGATGAGTCCGGAGCCGCTGAGCAGGCATCGGCTTCTGAGGGTGTCTTCAGACCTACACAGCTATATGTTAAACCTTCAGCTTCAAAGACAAAGACTAAAGCAGCTCTAAAGGCAAAGAAACAAGTACAGCATTCTCCTACTCAGACTTCCATGCCTAAAATGGCCGAAGACCTAATTACTTTGATCAGGGTTCCCATCCCCCTCCTGATAAGAGGCCTAGGCAAGAGACAGAATATGATTCTTCTGATCAGGTTTCTATTTCCTCTGATTCCTCTTCTGAACAGGATTATTCTATTCCTCCCTATGAAGATTCTGATGCTGAAGAATCCATTCCTTCAGCCTCTCCTTCTGAGGATTATTCTTTTGGGGAAACTGCATACCATGAGGGAGCATTTCCACTAGGAGAGCCAAGATTACTCAGAATCTAAGAAAAGGCTTAGAGACTTTCTGCTATTACCTCAGCAGAGATCCCTTGCTATTCCACCTGTTCTAGACATTGTAGATTATGTATTTTCAGAGTCCGGCCTGTCCCCTGACTCTTTACCTCCTGCACCTGCTAAGCCTGACAGATACTACAGGGTCCCAGATTCTCATACATTCCTATATAAAAACCCCACTGCTGACCCAGAAACTATATCTCAGGTTCCCAAAGGGGTCAAAGCTTCCACTGCAAAAAACCCTGTCCCCTCTGATAGGGATTCTAGGGCACTGGACAGATGGGGGAAAAAAGTTTACACTTCTGCTACCTTGGCTGTAAGGGCTTTAAATTGTCAATTTCATATGCTTAAATATCAGCAATACTTAATGTCACTGCTTAAACAGAAAATGTTGACAAATTCTGAATGTTCAGAGAACAAGGAAATGCAGGATTTATTGCATGCAACTGAACAAGTGGGAAAGCATACTTTGCAATGCGGTTATGATTCACTGGAGGCCTCTTGCAGGGAGGTTCTGTAATTAGAAGGCATGCTTGGTTAAAGGAACAGAATGTACCTGATCATGTTAAAGCAAAATTATTAGATGCTCCATTACAACATGATACTTTGTTTGGTGCTAAAGCCGAAGAGGTGTTGAAGAAAATGGAGGATAAAGCGAAATCCATGCAGACAGTTAAGGATTTTTTACAGGTATAGCCACCCAGATTTAGCAGGAACTGTCCTTCCAAAAATTGGTCCTTTCCAGTGTCGGACAGGCCACAAAGAGGCAGTTTGTAAAAATATTACTAATTTGCCTAGGGTACACAGTAAACGAAAATAAATCAAAACTAGTACCCTCTCAAGAGATAATATTCCTGGGTGCAAGCTTAAATACAACTGTCCAGATGGCTTATCTCACACCAGACAAACAAAGGCAACTGACCTCTTACTTCAAAAAGTTGGCAACAAAGACCCAGTTATCTGCAAGGAAAATCCTGCAGGCCTTGGGCTTCATGGCATCCTGCATTCTACTAATTCCATATGCCAGACTGCATATGAGGAAACTACAATGGTATCTAAAAAGTGTTTGGACTCAGCATTGCCACAGCCTGGAGACAGTAATTACCCTTATTCCTTGCCTGCAACAGGAGTTTCGATGGTGGGCACAGGCCTGTCACCACAACAAGGGTTTGCCATTCAGATTTCCCACAGCCAGACAGACACTGACAACGGATGCATCAGACTATGCCTAGGGGGCCCATATGACAGGAAACTGTATTCAGAGCACATGGCCTGCAAGCCAGATGCATCTTCATATCAGTCAAAAAGAGATGCTAGCTGTTCAGATTGCCCTGACAGCTTTCAAGGATCTACTTCTTCCAGGACAGCTACTGATAAAGATGGACAATACTACGGTCATGTGGTACATAAACAAGCAGGGAGGCACACATTCCTACCCCCTCTGCAGACAAGCAATGACTTTGTGGGGCTTAGCATTGACTTATCAAGTTCACCTGCAAGCACAATTCCTGCCAGGAAGAACAAATACTCTGGCAGGCGAACTAAGCAGAAACCTCATGGATCCCCACGAGTGGAAACTGGATCCACAAGTCTTCAGCATGATAACAAGGAAATGAGGATGCCCAGACATAGATCTATTTGCCTCTCCTCACAACTGCCAATTACTGAGATTTTGCACAAGAATTCATCACAAACAAGCAGGAGAGTGGACGCCCTATCCTTCAGCTGGAAAAACCTAACAATATATGCCTTTCCTCCACTGCCTCTCCTTCCCAAGGTACTCTTAAAGGTCAGACAAGAGAAGCCAAAAATGATACTGATTGCACCAGACTGCCACGCCAGCACTGGTACCCAATCCTAAAGAGCTTGTCTCAAGGTCCAGCATGGATAACCCAAGAGTAATGACTGCAACAGTGAATACACTCGAACATCTACATTTATGGTAGGTACACAACTGTACTATTTGTGCCTTTGGTGGGGATGTGGATAATATGGTATAGGGAATTGGAAGTCACAGAATTTAGGAAAGCTTAATATCAGAGCTTTGGCCAGCTAACATCTACCTGAAATCAGCTGGAAGTATAAGTGAATTTAAGTACACTTTTATCTGCTCTTTTGCATATAGGACTGTATTTAATTTATTTATTTGTGTTTTTCACTGAATATTAACTCAACTGAAGTTGGCGGTCTCTCTACAGAGTACTTTTTAGAATTTCTTTGTAGCCATTGATAGCAGTGGGGGGTAGATGTTCATCGTGCAGTCATCACACTTGGGTTATCCTGCCATCAGGCGGTCCTGCAGTCGGCCCGAGTTCCAAAGTCATGGTCCGGCATCGATTGTTGTCGCTTCTTCCCTGACGTCAGTGTGCCAGGGGTATATAAGATGCATCAGACGCCATTTTCTTCAGTCTTTCTTGCCGTGCGGTGCCCGAAGTAGAAGCAGTTCGCAAGTGCCGGTCGGCCGACTCCTGAGATTTTCAAATTGAATTTCAGACTGAAGTCTTCATAAAGCTAAGTACCCCGTTGGGGAACCTTTTCTTGCTTCAGTCCGATGTCAGAAAAAGTTAACCATTGCATTTCTTGTGGGAAGCAAATACCTCATAAGGACTTTCATTCTTATTGTATTCCTTGCCTAGGCCCAGTCCACGATGTCACAGGTTGTCGGTTTTGTGCTAGGTTTAATAAACGAACTATTAAACGTCTGTTTGATTTCGCCCGAAATTATTTTGGTAGGAAATTTAATTATACCATGCCGTTGGAGCAACCGGTGACCGGAATGCATAAAAAGCGCAAAGATAAGGACAGGCAGCCGAAATCCAAACCGGACTCCGAGGCCTCTGCTAGGCCAGTCGCCGGTTCTCCAGTTTTCAGTGAGGCACCTACGCAGCCTCTGACGACCGCTGATTTAGAACCCCAGGCGACATCCGATTCACAAGCGGAGATTGCTAGGCCTCCACAACCTTTACCTTTAGGCCCTTCCGACTCCATACCTGAAGGAGATTCCGGTGCAGTTTAAACGCCTTCAGTTGCAGAAGGTGTCTTCAGACCGACTACACTCACTATTAAATCCTATGCAAAACTGAAAACTCCTTTAAAAACAAAGAAGACTGTACAGCAGTCTCCAGTACAAGGCTCCATGCCTAAGAAACGGATGCTTAAGATGGCTGAAGACTTAATTACCCTAATCAGGGGTTCCCATCCCCCTCCTGATAAAAGGCCAAGGCAGGAGGAGGACTACGCTTCCTCTGACCAGGTTTCAATTTCCTCAGACTCTTCTGAGGAACAGGAATATTCCTTTCCCCCTTATGAAGATTCTGATGCTGAAGAGTCTATCCCTTCTGCATCTCCCCCAGAAGACTACTCTTTTGGGGAAACCTTACATACTATGAGGGAACATTTCCACTGGGAAGGCCAGGATTACTCTGATTCTAAGAAAAGGCTCCAAGAGTTCACTTTACTACCCCAGCACAGACCACTTGCTATTCCACCTGTGTTAGACATTGTGGATGATATTTATTCAGAATCTAGCCTTAACCCAGATTCACTACCTCCTGCACCAGCCAAACCAGTCAGATACTACAGAGTCCCTGACTCACACAAATTCCTGTATAAAAGCCCTGTTGCTGACCCAGAAACCATTTCCCAGGGTCCCAAAGGGGTTAAGGCCTCTATTGCTAAACTTCCTGTGCCCTCTGAAAGGGATTCTAGAGCACTAGACAGATGGGGAAAGAAAGTATATACCTCAGCTACTCTAGCTATGAGGGCCTTAAATTGTCAGTTTCACATGCTGAAATATCAACAGTAGCTGATGTCTCAATTGAAACAAAAAATGCTCGCACATACAGACCAGCCAGATTACAAGGAAATGCAAGATTTGTTGCATTCAACTGAACAAGTGGGAAAACATACTTTGCAATGTGGATTTGATTCATTGGAAGCTTCTTGTAGAGCAGCAGTGACAGGGTCTGTCATACGTAGGCATGCTTGGTTAAAAGAACAAACTTTACCTTATCATGTTAAAGCAAAGTTATTGGATGCACCTTTATTTTCTTTGGTGTAAAAGCAGAAGAAGTTTTAAAGAAAATGGAGGATAAGGCAAAATCTGTGCAGACGGTCAAGGATTTTTACAGGTTCATCCCCCTCATTTCAGAAGAAATTGTCCAACCAAAAACTGGTCCTTTCCAGCTTCTGCCAGACCACAGAGGGGCAGAGGCCAGCCACAAGGCTCTTACCAGCCTCGACAATGGAGTGCCACAACCCAAAAAGGAGGAGAAGACGGGTCTCAAACTACAAGAAGACAAACACAATGACTTACCCCTCAGACTACCAAGCAAAACCCTCTTGGCAGCTCCCTTGGGGGGAAAACTAGCACTTTTTGCAGACAATTGGCACATCATCACAAAAGACAAATGGGTCCTAAATATTGTATCTCAAGGATACAGATTCCACTTTCACACTTTTCCAAGGATAAAAGGAATGCCAAACCTGCCACCAAATCAATGGGCAGAGGCTCAAAAGCAAATTTCAGCTCTCATGGACATGAGCCATTCAACAGGTTCCTACACAGGAGCAAGGACAAGGATTTTACTCAAGACTTTTTCTAGTTCCCCGAAAGGACAAAGCCTGGAGACCCATTCTGGACCTCTCAATTCTCAACACATACCTGGAAGTACCCGAATTCAAGATGCTAACACTACAGCAACTTCTTCCCATGCTGGGCAAGAAGGCTTGGCTAGTAATGTTGAACCTCAAAGAGGCATACCTGCATGTCCCTATCAGACAAAATTGAAGAAGATACCTCCGATTTATTGCAGGTTCAACCCATTACCAATTCTCTGCACTGCCCTTTGGCTTATCTACTGCACCCAGGGTCTTTACAAAATGCCTGGCACCAGTAATTGCATACTGCAGACAAAGAGGGATTCAAATATATCCATACCTGGACGACTGCCTTATTCAAGCAGAAAGCAAGGACAGTCTATTAAAGCATCTGGCGTTTGTCAAAAACCTACCAAGCTGCCTAGGGTACACAGTAAACGAAAAGAAGTCAAAACTAGTGCCCTCACAAAACATAATATTCCTGGGTGCCAGCTTAAATACAACCGCCCAGATGGCTTATCTCACGTCAGACAAGCAAGGACAACTGACTCAATACTTCAAAATGATGGCAACAAAGACCCAACTCCCTGCAAGAAAAATTCTGCAGGCCTTGGGATTCATGGCATCTTGCATACTACTAATACCATTTGCAAAACTGCATATGAGGAAATTACAATGGTATCTGAAAAGTGTATGGACTCAACACAGCCACAGCTTGGAAACAATAATTCCACTCATTCCCTGCCTTCAACAGGAGTTTCTATGGTGGGCTCAGGCATGTCAACTCAACAAGGGTCAGCCTTTTACCTTACCCACAGCCAGGCAAACTATAACAACAGATGCATCAGATTATGCCTGAGGAGCACACGTCAGGACAATGTATTCAGGACAAATGGTCTGCAAACCAAAGGCATCTACATATCAATCAAAAAGAGATGCTAGCTGTACAAAATGCCCTAACAGCTTTCAAGGACCTCCTACATCCAGGACAACTCCTAATAAAGACGGACAACACCACAGTGATGTGGTACATAAGCAAGGGGGCACACACTCCTACCCCCTATGCAGACAAGCAATGACCTTGTGGAACACAGCACTGACCTACCAAGTTCAACTACATGCACAATTCTTGCCAAGAAAGAAAAACACACTGGCAAACGATCTAAGCAGAAACATCACAGATCCTCACGAGTGGAAACTAGATCCACAAGTATTCGCAATGATAACTCAAAAATGGGGGAGTCCAGACATAGATCTGTTTGCTTCCCCCCAAAACTACCAACTATGGAAATTTTGCACAAGGACATACCACACACTAGCTTGGAAAGTGGACGCCCTCTCATTCAGTTGGAAAACATTGACAGTGTATGCCTTTCCTCCACTGCCTCTTCTGGCAAAGGTGTTGCTGAAGCCAGATTAGAGAGGCCACAAATGATGCTCATTGCTCCAGACTGGCCATGCCAACACTGGTATCCAATACTAAGGAACATGGCTCAAGGCCCACCATGGATTTTACCTAAAATTCCTCACCTGCTCACTCAGCAAAACAATCAGATTCTACACAGCCAGCTCAAGACTTTAAATTTGGCTGCATGGCAAATTGCCTAAACAACCAGTAAACACTTCTCTCTAAAGCTGTGATGGAAGTCATTCTGGAGGACAGTAGGTCCAGCACCAGGAAAGTCTATTCAGACAAATGGAAAAGATTCTGCACCTGGAACCAGGTAAAGGCCAAAATCCCATTGTCCCAAATATTCCTGAGATTCTTCAATATTTAACTGAGATGTTGCACAAAGGACTTTCCTTCTCATCTATTAAGATCCACGCCTCAGCTATTTCAGCTCAATACAACACAGATCCTCCCATATTTTCACATCCATTACTAAGACAGTTCCTCAGAGGGGCTAAGAACATAAGACCGCCCCAGAGAGCACCAGCACCAACTTGGGATCTCAACTTTGTTTTGGAAAAGCTTACACTTCTGCCCTTTGAACCAGCTTTCACAGCTGATCTACAGTTCCTATCATGGAAAACTGCCCTGCTGCTAGCAATAACTTCAGCACGAAGAGTCTCAGAACTACAGGCCCTAATGGCAGTGGAGCCTTTCATCATTTTTCATCAAGACAGAGTCGCTCTATGAACTAACCCTTCCTTTATGCCAAAGGTGGTATCCAGTGTGGCCCTAAACCAAACCATTAATTTGCCCACCTTTTATCCAAACCCCCAGAACAAAGGAGAAAGACTCCTGCACTCTTTGGACATTCACAGGCAATTATGTTACTACTTGGATAAAACTAAGGCTTTCAGAAAATCTGACCAGCTCTTTGTATCCTATGCTGCAGGATCTCAAGGAAAAGCTCTCTCAAAACAGACCATTTCAAAATGGATAGGACATTGTATCCATTTCTGCTACACACACCATGGGAAATCTGTGCCTGGTAACATCAGGCCCCATTCCACCAGGGCTACAGCAACATCAACAGCCTTCCTCAGAGGGGTACCAACCAAGGATATTTTGGAGGCTGCAACTTGGAGTTCAGTGCACACCTTCACCAAGCACTATCACTTACCTCTATACTCTAAAACCAGAGCTGGCTTTGTCACTGCAGTTCTGCAGGGCCTACTAGCCTCTCCAAACCCTCTTTAGTTCCACCACCCATCCTTACTTTTGGGATTCAACCCAAGTGTGATGACTGCAGCAGTGTAACACGATGAATTTAGTACAGTTTTGTACCTACCATAAATGTAGATGTTCGAGTGTTCACACTGCTGCAGTCCAGGTTACCCTCCCTCCAACCCCTCTGAACTAGCTGGACTTATCTATACCTTTCTATCGTATACAACCTCTGTGGTGTATTTGCTTGTGACTGAAGGTATTGTTTTATTTTTATATGTATATTTTTATATAGCAATATGTATTGCCTACCTATTGGGGGCACCTGACATCTGGGGCAAGAAAAACTGAAGAAAATGGCGTCGGATGCATCTTATATACCCCTGGCGCACTGACGTCAGGGAAGAAGCGACAGCAACCGACGCTGGACCAAGACTTTGGAACTCGGGCCGACTGCGGGACAGCCTGACGGCAGGATAACCCAAGTGTGATGACTGCAGCAGTGTGAACACTCGAACATCTACATTTATGGTAGGTACAAAACTGTACTTTTCATCTCATCACTGACATCCTGTCTTGCCTTATACAAGTGGTACATTTTGAGTTATCTCTGCTTAATATCAGACCTTTGGCCGGCTAACATCTACCTGAAATCAGCTGGACGTATAAGTGAATTTAAGTACACTTTTATCTGCTCTTTTGCATATAGTACTGTATTTCATTTATTTATTTGTGTTTTTCACTGAATATTAACTCAACTGAAGTTGTGACCGTCTTTCTACAGTTAGTTCCCCACCCACCCTCCCTGTTCTTGTTTTGGTATTAATGTTGGTGACTTTGAAATTGCCCTCCCCTCTTGTAGATTTGTATTTAGATACTCCTTCTGGGCCCGTCTAATTTGCTCACTCAACTGAGTGCAGTGAGACCATATTCTGATTTCAGACACTCTTACTGTGTACAAAGAGAGCATTTAGGAAGGACAACCCTTGTAGCCTCTTAATCCTGCTCTGTTCCTTCCCTCAAAAAAAAAAAAAAAAAAAAAAAAATATATATATATATATATATATATATATATATATATATATATATATATATATATATATATATTATTCATCTGCACTTACTGTAACTGTCTTAGTTGCTCTTCTGCGTGCTGTTATCTGTTCAGTCGCTCTTACTCTACACTTATTACTGCTTGTTAGTAGCCTTCTAATTTACTGCCTTCTGCACTTGTTTTTTAGTCATTTGTTAATTTAATTGCATTTATTTGAATTGTATCTGCTGTAGTGTTGCTACACACTCGGGTGTGCCGGCCTGCACTACAGTTTGAATTGTATTTACTGCTGTTTTAGCTGCTTTTCTGTAACAATAAATAAATAAAAAAAATTCTAAGCTTGTTTCCTGCCTTTCCTATAACTAGTAAAATCCAGATACAGACTTGCTGTATCCAGGACTGTTGATAAGCTTCTGAACCCCCCAAACCCTTCTGTGTTGGAGGGAAGCCTTCTAGCTTATCAGTGGGAGTGGTAAGCACTAGGTAGCCTATCTACCATGGGAAGAGTGGGTTTTGGTCCTGAAATTGTAATTCATTGGCCGTTTGGGCAGTTTTTCCATCTCTTTCTACTTTCTGGTTAAAAACCAGTTTTGCATTTGGTCCCCACCTTTCCTATAACTAGTGTAGTCCAGGTACAGATTTGTTGTATCCAGGACTGTTGGTAAGCTTCTGAGCCCCCAAGCCCTTCTGTGTTGGAGAGAAGCCTTCTAGCTTGTCAGTGGGAGTGGTAAGCACTAGGTAACCTATCTACCACAGGAGAAGTGGTTTCTGGCCCAGAAATTATAGTTTATTGGCTGTTTGGGAAGCTTTTCCATCTCTTTCAACCTTCTGATTTAAAAGCCTGTGTTTGCACTTGTTTCCTGCCTTTCCTGTTATTAGTCTAGTCCAGGTACAGATTTGCTGAATCCAGGACTGTTTGTAAGCTTCTGTGCCCCCCCCAAAAAGAAAGTGTTGTAGCCTGTCTACCACAAGAGGAGTGGTCCCTGGCCCAGAAATTGTAGCCATTGGCCATTTGGGCAGTTTTTCTCCATATCTTTCAACGTTATGGTTTAAAAGCTGCACTTGCGCTTGTTTCCCACCTTTCCTGTAACTAGCCTAGTCCAGATACAGACTTGCTGTATATCCAGGATTGTTGGTAAGCTTCTGAGCCCCACAAACCTTTCTGTTTTGGAGGAAAGCCTTCTAGCTTATCAGTGGGTGTGGTAAGCACTAGGTAGCCTGTCTACCACAAGAGGAGAGGTTCTTGGCCCAGAAATTGTAGTTTTTTGACCATTTGGACAGTTTGTCTGTCTCTTTCAACTTTCTGGTTTAAAAGACCACATCTGCACTTGTTTCCCATCTTTCCTGCATCTAACCTACTGGGTAGCACTAGAAAGCCTTAAACTGATACAAGCCTTCTAGCTTAAGAGAGAGACTTTGAAGTGATTAAGTATCAGTTTTCTATACTTTCTTGCTGTACTTAACTGTTTTTCACCTAAAACGCAGATTTTCCAGAGTTTATTGTGATTTAAAAGCTTGTCTTCTTCACATATTGTACTTATTTGACTACCTGCACCTTTAAAAAGTTGTTTTTGTTTAAATAATTTAACTGTTGTAGACTACACACTAAAGTGTGATAGCCTTTTCTGATCGTTTGTAGTCATTTAAAGCTGTTTTAAGTGTATTATTTACTGTTTTTGCCTTATCTTTAAAAAAAAAATTTCTTGTTTCCCGCGTTTCTAAGCTAGTATAGTCCAGTTTTCAGGGTAGTGCTGAATTCAGGGCTGTGATATTAGTTTCTGAGTTGCCCATACCTTACTTGGATAGAAGGAAGTTTCTGTGTTCACCTGTGAGAGCAGGGAGTTTGAGCAACCTATCTGTCCCTGAAGGAGTGGTTCCAGCACAGAAGTTAGTAGTTTATTGGCCATTTTGGGCTAATTTCTCTCTTTCATTTCCCTACTATAAAAACCGTGATTGCACGGTTTTGCGCACCGGGCAGTGCTGGTTAGCTATGGTTAAATTATTCCCGGCTTCACTAAGTCTCCTCTTCAGTTTTTCCCTTGAAACTAGTCTCTCAACCTAAGCACTCAAAAAGCATCTTACAGCCCAGCACTTGCTTAGACCTAATAGCAGGCACTAATATACCCTGACACTGATTGCCCAGCAGGGCAAGGCTCTTTATTCACCCCTCACCATCCAAGCGACTAAGCAGTTCACCCTACTATTCAGGCATGACCAAAGGGCAACTTCAGGTGCACTCTCCAGTCCAGCTGGTGAATCTGGGTATCCTGAGGCAGTGTTACAACTGCCTCATGTACATTGACAACCCTCTCCTCCTACCACAAAACACTAACATATGCGAGAGATGCAATTATACAGCCAAACTGGAAGCTAAGCTGTCTCCACCTAAGATTGGAACAGACAGTCAAGAGGAGAAGGTTAACACTTGCACCACAACTCCAGCCGCACACAGACCTACTAAAACAGCACTGGCAAAAAATGCACATGTTGTTGTTGTCTTTCGGCTTTTCCCGGTTAGAGGTCGCCACAGTGGAACTCCGGTCCACTAATGATTGGCAGTAGATTTTGACGAACGCTGAGGTGCCAGCTCGACGTTCAACCTTCAACGAAGGCACGCCCATTTACGCATGTCTTTCAAACACCCACCCAACCACGGGGAGGACATGCAGACTCCACACAGAAGGCACTCCCCACACTCCAGCCAAGAATCGAACGGGAGAACCTCTTGCTGTGAGGCAACAATGCTACACATAAATGCGCAAAATCATACTCGGAGGCTCTAAATAAAAACCTGGAAAAGCATCAGAGACCTCCAAACAGACACCCAAACAACCTGCGCAAACCAGACAACACATAAAACACAAAGTCAGTGTGCCGCACAATTACAGCCCTTAAGGCGAAATAACATACCTAACACACTAGTAATAGGAGACTCTATAGTCAGGCACACTGACGTCCCACTCACTAGGCTGGACAAGCCGAAGGTTACTGTTAGCTGCCTGTCGGGAGCCAGAATCCGCCACATAACACAAGCACTCAGGTCACTCCAGAACAAGTACAAATATGACTGTGTCATTGTTCATGTTGGTGTGAATGACCTGAGACGTACCTCCCTGGACTACATGAAAAGAGACATGGAAGAGCTCTCTGATCATGCAGCCCAGGCTGGTATGACCCTGACCCTGACCCTGAGTAGCATCCTGCCCTCACCAAGAATGATACCTCAGTGTAAAGAAAAAATTATCAATTTCAACAATTGGCTAAGCTTCTGGTGTCATTCAAAGGAGAGCTAGTGTTTGCCAGCCTGGGACGACATGCTCGACAAGTTGCGTTGCTTCGCAAGAGACAGCTTGCACCTGTCACCCCTAGGCTTTCGAATACTGGCCAAGGCTCTTGCTGCCCCCATAGTGCCTTTTTAGGCAAGGCTCAAAAGTCAAACCCACCTCCGTAAACTGCACAATTAACAAAAAACTGAGGGTTATGCTACTCAACGCCAGGAATTTAAATCTCAAAATGCACATGCTCGAAGCACTCCTCAGTATGGAGAACGTCGACATCTGTGCAGTAACTGAAACCTGGTTCAAGGCTCCAGAGAGGACCCCAGCACTACTGGCTACAACTCATACCACACATTTTGGCCACAGAACATGGACAGTATCACAAAAGTTGGGGGTGTATCCATATTCATCAAGGATACCTACACCTCCAGGTTAGTGGCGCAGCATGATACCTCTGAGATCATCCATGTGCAACTAACATCGGGCAAGTCTGCAATGCAAATTGTGGCCTGCTACAGATCACCCTCCATGACCCTGGACCACCACTTCACCTTTCTGGAGACACTGGAAAACATGAAGGTCCTACCAAACACCCTGATATTGGGCGATTTCAGTTACCCTACCATTCACTGGGAAAACTACTAGAGTACAAATTCCCAGGCCCAACGCTTACTGGAATTCATCAACTCAAACACCCTGGATCAGCTGGTAAACTCCCCTACAGAGGTGAAAACATATTGGACCTCGTCATCACCAACATGGGTGACAGGTGTTCCACACCGGATGTCAGCCTGTCACTGGTTAGATCAGACCATAAACTAGTCACTCTGGATGTCCACACCCTACCACCACCCCAACTAAGGAAACCGCAGTAAAAATCTTTTCTAAAGCAAACTTCACCTTACTTAAAACAGAGGTGGTAAGTTTCACAGCTCCCACGCTAAAGGATAACGCTGCCCAAGATGCAGAAACCTTTACAAATGCGCTCTATGAGCACCTACAAGGATGCATGGATTGTGCCATCCCTAGGAAAACCAAGACTCCCTCCTCTAAGAGAAGGAAACCAGTTTAGTGGACCTCTGCAATAAACAGGCTATACAACAGAAGGAGGAAACTAGTTCAGAAAAAAAGCAAATCCCAAGAAGGAAAGACATACCTGATCAGTATCAGTAAGAAACTGAGGTCCCTCGTGAAATCATCCAAGGCTAACTTCGAAAGAAAAATAGCCAAGGATTCAAAAGATAACCACAAAGCCTTCTTTAGCTATGTTAAGAATCTAAGTGGCAACTTGTGTGTGTATATATATATATATATATATATATATATATATATATATATATATATATATATATATATATATATATATATATATATGCACTGAACTAGTGCAAAATAGCACAAAATATACTGAACCTACTGATATTTCCAACATCTTGGCAGATAGATTCAGTGCAAACTTCACCCCCCCTCACCTCCAAAAAGGCCCACAACAATACTGGAAAAGTGTAGTGTCCCAAAAATCACTGACGCACAGGTGAAAACAGCCCTTTCAAAAGCCAAAAACACAGCGTCAATGGGAACAGATGGTGTCCCAGGCTGCGTCTTGCACGAACTACAGAACGAACTAACCCCTCCCACCTAAACACGCTGTTCAACCTCAGCCTCTCTACAGGCTACGTGCCCAAAGAATGGCGCACAGCAATGGTTATTCCTCTCCACAAAGGAGGGGCCACAACTGACCCTGGTAACTATCGCCCCATAAGCCTGACTAGCCTGGTCTGCAAGGCTATTGAGCGCATCATCATGGAACTCATTAACAAAGACATTGGGAACCTCCAAACACTTGACCCGACCCAGTTTGGCTGTGTTAAGGGCAGATCATGCCTACTAAACCTGGTTGACTTCAAGACAGTCACCAAGGCCATAGACGAGGGAAAGGTGGTTCACACAGCCTACCTTGACCTCGCCAAGGCTTTCGACACCATTCCCCACTCGGGTATTACAGAAAAACTCACCAGCCTGAACATAAACCCCTATGTCACAAGATGGGTTGCCAACTGGCTTACAGACAGAACTCACACTGTAAGAATAGTGGGCTCCAGGTCCAACTGTAAACCAGTCACAAGTGGTGTCCCACCTGGCTCGGTCCTGGCACGCATACTGTTCGACATATACTTCTCAGAAGTACAGGCAAACACAGGACGACTATGGCTAACCATGTTTGTCGATGACTGCAAACTGGGAGCCATAATTGACTCTCCGGCTGACACGGACATCCTCCAAAAGGGCCTTACTGAGACGGACACCTGGTGTCAAAGTCATGGCGTCAAGCTAAATGCCAAAAAATACATAGTCATTCCGTTTTGGGAAAAACAAAACACCCACGAATTACCACATAGGTGGCAGCCCCCTTAATACAGAAGAGGCATTAAGAGATCTAGGGACCCAGGTAGATAGTAATCTCTCCTGTGACAATCATATTGTCAAAGTAGTTAGATGAGCCACATAGAAGGATTTCCTGATTACTAAAGGGTTCGCATCTAGTAATAGAGGTTATAGTGCCCCTCTACTCGTCACTCATTAGACCCATCATAGAGTACAATGCCCCATTTGGGATGTACCTCACAAGACACTTCCAACAGCTAGAAAGACCACAAAAGTACCTCACCAAGAGGATTACTGGTCTCAAACATATGTCCTATGCAGTCCGACTGAAAAACCTCCGGCTGTACTCAGTGGCATATCACTTACTCAGAGGTGATCTCTGTCTGAATTACAAAGCCATGTCCAACTCAGAATTGATGGATATGCTCCACCTAAGGAAATCCTAGTCACTGCGAGCCACGTGCTCTAATGAGCTAATCCTCGCCACAACAATAAATAGAACATGCTGGAGGGATAGATTCCTGTCACAGAGACTCCCCATGTTTTGGAACAAAATTCCAAATTACATCAGGCAGAGACCCTCACTAACACTCTTCAAGAGAAACCTTGACGAGTGGATGGGTAACAGAAAATACACCCCTGGGATCACTTCATTGGCTCTGCTTGACAGAGGATCAGTTAATTAATCAATGGGGTGGCGAAAGCCAACACCCTCTAGCTAAGCTTTTAATGCCCTCGGGCAGATAGCCTAGTACCTACCTATGAACCTGTATCTATTATTGGTTGTATAGATTTGCCAAGTTATTGGACACATAACTGAAGTTGCCTAATAGCAAATGTGTTGGGTCTAATAGAAATTTCTCCTCTAATTTAAGTATATTTTGTGATCACTGCAAGACATGAAAAGTTTTAGGATTGTATTAAAGGATTTTCGACTGGAAACAGACTGCCTGCTTTGCTTGGATTACTTTCGAATACTTAGTAATGCTGTGCAATTATATATTTTCTATTATTACTTTTTGTTTTGTTTTGACTAAGACGAGTTTTCATTCGCTACTTCTACTACTATTGTCTGATCTGATTAATATACATGATTAACTAGAAATATATGGACTGAAAATCTTCCACACAGAGAAGTTTCTTACACTGTTTTGTTTTTGGACCCACTGCACTTTAGTGGGTTGTTTTGAGACGTCGGGGATACCACGGAGATTACTTGTTTTTTATAATATAAGATTTAATACAACATGATGGGATCATGACTAAATTTGGAGACTGAATGAAGAAAACATAGCTGTATTGCTGAAGGCTTTGAGCATAAATATAGTAGGAAAAAATCCTCGGTTCCACCACAGCTGTAAAAATGTTAAAAACAAACGTTAATCTTTAGTAAAAACAACAAAAACAGGAGTAAAGAAAAATTCCCTGATAAGCGCTTTCGGCTTACTAGCCTTCATCAGATAATATGTCTTAGCTGTACTCACCCTGAATTTAAAAACAGAATAAACCAATCAATGTTCCAGACAGTCATAACCAATGATAACTCATTAGTTTGCATACACCATATCTCCTGTGTCTTGCTGTGAGCCAATCATTATTGTATCTCAAGCTATCAAATGTCTGATATCCTAGTGGCAGAACTATCCAATAGCAACAAAGTTAATGATTTGCATGCAGCATAAATCCTGCTTCTTGTTATAGCCAATCATATTTATGCCTTCAAATATCCAATCTACAATTTTCTTATCCTGTAGCTATCCAATAGCATCGAAGTGACTGAATTCCTTTGGTTGCCAGAGCATATTGTTATTCAGCTCATTCAACAATATGCAGTACTTCACAGAAGCACATAGCACATATGATACAGTCTTATAAGTGCAATAGCATTGGTGCTCTTGCATATGAACTCATGTGCGTATTACACAGTATAGCGAATTAATACATGTATCCATGTGGTTTTCAGAGTATCATACTCTATGCCTATTGAAGTATTCTTAACCATTTACTCCTTGTTCTATAGAAAGTACTGCCTGGTCACAGATTCAGCATAAAATAATGCACCACAAAGAGTGTTATCACTGCTACAGCATTCCTTGTTTTTATCAGTCTCTGCCTTGAATAATTAAACTGCAAATGATGTAAATATATTCGCAGAACAACTTGAAGCATAAAAAGTATGCAGATAGTAGTGCAGATGAGGGTCAAGAAGACCTCAAGCATCGACATCTTTTAGATTCTTAGAGTTAAGCAGTGCCACCTTGATGTAGGCTGAATTGGAAATTTACTAAATTAGTATGTCCAGAAGATGGACCCTGATTAAAGAAAGACACTATGAGAACAGCAATTGTTTGTTGTTATGCAGAGGCCATGAGGAGGGAGGAGCAGACTGAAAAAAGTTGGCTTGTCTACTGTTGCCTCCCATACTTGCACACATTTTTCTGGAATGATGCCAGTTATTAAAACCAATTGGCCTGTCCTTGTATTGTAGCATTATTCTTGTTGATTGCACATGCCTTGGACACAGATGCATGGCAAACTCCTTCATACCTTACTGCAACTCTCCCAGGGTGGAGCACCTAAGGTCTTTCATCCTCCCACATAAGAAGTTACAAGGCTGTACTTGTGTTTTGGGGGAGAAAAGAGTGATGTAACCTGGTGAATCTAGAACCATTGTGTCTAACTATAGATATGCTGATAACCAAAGCCTCACTCTGAGTAGCTATAGGTTTTCATGACATTGACTGTAAGCAGGTAAAAGTGGCAAGTCTTCATAGAGATTAGAGGAGAAGCTGAAGTTGTAGGTGCAGTAATGTGTCCTGGGTGGGTGGGGTTTATTAATGAGGTGTGTAGGAGACTTAGGTAATTATTTCTTTATTGCCTCAGCATGTGTTGCTTTAGTGTTGGAGTGGTATGTATTGCAGGAATGGTGCTTATTAGCTAGTGGAAGAAAATGAGAAATATATCTCCAGTTTGGTTAAATATCTACATCTATCACAAATGGTGCTTATGTTAGATGACGGCAGAGGGTCGTCTTTAAAATGAAACAGTTGGTCTCAAAGATCCAAGTGCAAGTAGGCTGTACACAGTAAGAACTAGAGCAAACCTTGATCCTATGAAGGCAGAGGTAAGCAAATGAAGTAGCTTTATGTAGTGTGAGTAAGGCTGGGGAAAAGTCCTGAGTACAGCAGGTTAGGTAATGTGAGGAGGGAAAGTGGGGATAAAGGACAATATGTAGCTAGGGTAGCCTTTAAAAGTGTCGTAAGGGAGAGTTATGGGCAGAGTAGAAATGTATATGTCATATATATATATATATATATATATATATATATATATATATATATATATATATATACAATACACACACACACAATACATATATACGTGTGTGTGAGATACGTATACATATATATATATATATATGTATCTATATGTAACGTGTGTGTGTATGTATGTGTAATATATATATATATATATATATATATATATATATATATATATATATATATATATATATATACACACATACATACACGCATATATATAGATATATATGTGTGTGTGTGTGTGTGTGTGTGTGTGTATATATATATATATATATATATATATATATATAAAATTAAACAACTAAAATCCACAAAACAGACTGGTTAAACCAAAAAGAACCCAGGAAGCCTTCCGCAGATGGTGATTACGATGAATCCAATAAAGTGACAGATAACCACGAAGTAAAATCAGTAACGTTAGCACTTTATTAATACAAAAGAACTTTCGGATAGCCTTGTAGCCTTCCTTCCTCAGACAAACAAATGTATGCACACCAACGTTATTTAAATAACAACTTAATTAATCAATTAGTGACCTCATAACTGCAAACATTTCATTGCGAATTGCCACATTCACTTTAAACCATGATAAAATCTATAAAAATATATGCACTGCACTTTATAACCATGTACATGTGCTCGAATATGCAGAATCTTATTTAACTATTTTATAAACTTTAAAAATATATAAACTACATAATTATAAATAAGCTTTATAGCCCACCAAAATTTGAATACATAGTTTATATGCTAAAATAATGTATTAACAAATAAAAAGCACTAGGCTTACCATTAAAAGTTAATGAACTGTTTAAACTGATGGGAGCGTATTACCTGGTGTGGGATAGTAGTATGTGATACTACATAATACCCTAATGGAATTGACTAAAACTAAAAAACGAAAAACAAAAATCTACCACTAATAAAACATCATAGTAGAGTCTAACTGTGAATGGCTAACTAACCCTTAAGATTAACTGACCATATTGCTATAATACTATGATGAAATGATAAATTGCACTCTATTCCAGACCCAAGGGTTATCTCCTTAAAGCTAAATGTTTAAGAATGCAACTAAGTGAGACAGATTCATTTAGGCCAGGGAAAATGTGTGCTCCTGTTCTGATTTGCCAAAAGAGCTCCTCTTTCTCCAATTTAATTTGCCAGGGACCTGAATGTTCTTCAGTTTGTACCTGTGTTAATACTGAAAAACAGAAAGTGTGGTCAGGGAACTCAATAACATGACGGGCCAATGCATTATTTATGTCCATCTTAGTTATTGCATATAGATGTTCATATATGCGTTTACGCAGGACCCTCTCCGTCTTTCCTATGTAGAAAGCAGGGCATTTGTTACACAAAGCCACATAAACCACTGCTCTAGTTGCACAATTGTAGTTGCCCATAATCTTGTATTTCTGTTTATTAATTATAACATGTGCTCCTTCTTGTGTGTGTTTACACTGGCGACATGTTCCACAACGAGACATCCCCTTATACCTATTAAAACTAGTTTTCTTATTCCTTTCTAAAAGGGATTTAAGACTGAGCCCTTTTCTAAAAGTAATGCATGGTAATGGGCCTAATGCCTCAACTAACTGCCTATCCTCTATTATAATTGTCCAGTTCTTCCTTAAAATATCCCTTATAAAGCGGTGGTCAACTGTAAATGTGCACAAAAATCTAATCGTAGAACTACTTTTATTACTATTCAGTCTTTGTCCCTCCATGTTTTCAATCATAGTCAATGTACCAGTGTCTAGGATGTTCAAAATGGGTTTAAAATGGCCTATCTGCCTTTTAAACTCAACTTCATTTTTAATTTCAAGTATAAGGGCCAGGGGATATCCTCTATTAATGAACATATTGCTCAGATTATCACATTCCTTAACAAAATCAATATCTCTAGAAATCATATGTGCTGCCCTCACCATCTGGCCCTTCACGACCGCTCTTTTTTGTTGGTAGGGATGGCAACTGCTAAAGACTGTTATAAAAACTGTTATAGGTCACAGCAGCCGAGGCCGTGTCAACAATTCCGACATACAGCATAACACCACGGGTGGTCTTGTTGGATCTATAACCCGGAATAAAGAGCGAGGGCTAGTCATGGTTTCAGAGGGCAATGGAGTGGTGGAGAGGAGTACGGAAGGGACAATACGGAACTCTACCACTCAAAATACATCAAGTATTCCACCGGGACAAGGACAAGTCCCAAGCGGGAACATCATGTTTACACAAGGTAGTGTACGGACAGATTATATTTATGATTCAGTGCCCACCATTGAAATGTACCTTGACAAGAATGATTTTTTTAGCACAAATAGTAATGGAGGAAGGGGGGAGCCCCCAGTAAGAAGTAAGCCTCCCTTTCTCAATAACATTAATGTTTTGATTGGCGAGTTTGATTCTAAACTTTTTAAGTGCAAGAAATTGCAACTGGAAATTTCCTACTTGGAGGAGTGCCTGGTGAAAAAGATTGTTCCTAAGGGGCTTAGGCAATGGCGCTTCCCAGTAGGTTTGATCGAAGGATCAGACTTTCATACTCAATTACTCGAACTATTTGATAAACAGAGTTTCGAGTTTATTAGAATGTTAATTGAACACTATGGGCAGCAAGTGGAAGGTTTTAAAAATGAGCTGGCTGATTTGGAGCGTAAAATAAAGGAACACTATGATTTTTTGAGATATAAATATGACTATGCTCGTATTTTTACGAGCATAGAAGCTACCATTAACAAGTTATGTGAGAATAAAAAGAAAAAAATCAAAAGAGACATGCAACAATACTCTAATAATAAAGCTTACCCTAGACCACCACAAATGGGCCAAAGAAACAACAATGATAAGAGTATTAAACCCCCCCCTCTAGCACATAGACATGAATACCCGAAGGTGGGGCATGAGATACAATGTTTGGATGAATTTGTGGAAGAAGATTATCAAATAAATAATGTGACCAACGACCAGGTTTTGGAATCTGACATAGAGCATGACCTGAGAGGACATACTAATGAGACTGAATGTGCTTTTGGACAAGAACGGGACGGCTATATCCAGGATATAGATGAGCCAGAGGTAGAGGGCAACCAGGATTTTCGGCAAGACCGATACCCACACCAAATGAACTTGAGGTCGAACAAGACGGTGACAACTCATACGAATACAAGGAACAAACTGAACCAAAGGAGGAAGTGACAAACGTGGAAGGACAGCCCAATATAGTGTATAGTACAGAGGGCGATTTTAAGATCTTTAACTATACAACATTAGATATTACTACGGAAATGGCTGACTTTTTCTCCAGAGGACTGAATTTTGTTCCAGATTCCCATATGGATTTAGTCAAGACAGTAATAGACCTCAAATTATTTGTACGTAAATTAAATTTGACAACTGTTTTGGGTAAAGGGTCATCACTGGCTAATCCATTCAGAATAGCCAGTTTGTTTAACCCACCTTTAGTTAGTAACTTAAAAACATTTGAAAAAGCTTGTGAGTTAGACCTAAGGCATTTGGCATCAAATAAAACGTATGGTCCTAAAAAAAGATTGAATATTACGGGGGAACAGCGGGACTTTTTATCATTAATTCAGGACTGTAATGTACGGGTCATGAAACCCGATAAAGGGAATGGCCTTATTTTTATGAATCAAAGTGATTATATTCAAG